>NC_056737.1:1255519087-1255656587 GCF_019279795.1 Protopterus annectens
CAGTACTCACATTTAGACCAAATCCTCTAGGCATTACACACAATATATTACTGTTTGTCTCCATACAGCTGTTGCAGTAGATTCCAAACAACACTTCCAGGCTGTCTTCCTCATAAGTAAGACAAAGGGACAACGCCCAAATGGAGTACTCAATTATACTCCACTGTTGCCATGGTATTGGCTAAGGCAGTAGCAGTGCAGCTGATGTGCATGTAATTAGCTACTTAGGAACACCAATTGGTTATCGGGATAACACATGTTACTGATCTGTAACTATAAAAGGTTGCCTTGTCACACATTCAAATGATCTGTATCTAAATGTAGGGCAGTACAAAACACCGAAAGACAAACCAAAAAGAGTATTATACTAGTCGAAGGTATGTATAACATGCAGTATGTCTGTGGATGTAGTACCTGTTCTGTAAGAATTACAGTGTAATCAATGCATATTGTGGAAATAGCTATCTTGTAGTGATGTATTGCTGAGCAGTAGTAATGCTTGTGGTATTCTATGTGTGTACTGCTGTAAGTCACAAGGCAAACTCCTCATACACCACAAGGGATGATATGGGCTTGGAACTCACCAATTCGCTTCCAGCCACTGTCAGTGTCAGGATTGGTCCAACAAGTATGTGCTATAACAGGGGATAGTGTATGTTGATATATTGTAACAGTCGACATATGTATGGGTGTATAAGTAAGATGAACATGTCAAAGGTGGGCTTACTGTGCAAATATGGTTTGCATTGTGGGATATTGTGCCACTAATTGTGTAATGTACAGTATTTTAGGCAGATCTGTATTCCATTTTACATAGCATTTCTGTTATGTTATGCAAACAGTAGTTATGTCTATTGGCAATTACAATACTCAATAACAGGATACATATCACTTGTATTCATCTGACAGTTTGACAGCATGATAGCAAAGATAATTGGAAGAGCTAGGTAACTATCCATGCATATAACACATGTAATATCCACCTCTCTAGTATCGTTTGCAAGCAGTAACAGCTGTGCATGTGTACATGTTATGCAAATGTGTAGTGACCCTTGTTACACGGCTGGACCTCTCTAGTATCGTTTGCAAGCAATAACAGCTGTGCATGTGTACATGTTATGCAAATGTGTAGTGACCCTTGTTACAGGGCTGGGCCAAATGGCTATGTGCACACCCACATAGAGTGGATATTGAGAGTAGAGACACACTGGTTGAACTACCAGGTTTGTGTAGACTAACCTCTCATTGCCAACCTAACAGCCGCTTGCACATACTGTATGTAAGGTAGTGCACAGTACTGGTAATGAAACAGGTTGCATATCATCTTTAACTCCAGTGTAAATCTGCAGTAGAAGTGTAAGATGTAAAAGACTGCTGCCAATGTGTAATAGCAGCTTCATAGGTGATGGCTTACACTATCTGATTATATCCTGATCATGCTGATAGTGGCATCAGAGTCTATTGATAGATGACTCTATTTGGAGAGTGGGTATCTGTGCCCAACAGAGCTCATGGTCCTGGTAGATATGTGAGTATAGGGTCTATATTATATCCTCGAACGCTTAAAAAAGCGAAAGCTGATTGATCTAACTTATTTTCGTGAAACTGCAAAATATCAAAGCAGAAACTCGAATTTTTTCCTAGGGAAAGAATTCGGTTGTCCGTTTCTGTTGCTTCGGAATTTTGAGTGTTATGGTGGAAAGTTACCGGTCGGATTCAGGTAAGTGTGCGATTGTGTGGATGTGAGTGTTAGGGTGATTTAGGTGAGTTAGGGTTAGAGCTCGGGTTAGGTGTGTGTGTGTGTGATTGAGTGGACATGAGGGTTAGGGCGGATTTAAGTGAGTTAGGGTTAGGGAGCGAGTGAGGTGAGTGTGCGATAGTGACACCTTAGGGTTAGGATTTGGGTTAAGGTAAGTGGGTAGTTAGTGGTGTGTGCATAGTTTAGTGTAGGGTTAGGTATCAGATTTTAGGTGTATGTGTGTGGATTTCTGTTTGTTTGATGTGCTTGTGTTGTGTGTATGTGTTTGATCAGCGATTTTTTTTTCCTGGGAAAAAATCGCTAATCTGACAGTTCGAGATTGTAGCTTTCAAATTAGGTCGATCAATCAGCGTTTGCTTTTTTAAGCATTTGATGATATAATATAGACCCATGAGTATATATACCAGAGAAGGAAACAGACCTGTAGATACTTGCATCATCTGTAATCAACTATCAGGATGTGATGTACTCCTCAGAGAAGGATTGCTGCTAAAGGTAGCTACAATGTTTCCGTAATATCCAGTGTTGTCACGTCCATAACACAAATATTTACATGTGAGCATCCCTGTCTAAAACATCTTCATAAGCAATAAGTAAACTAAATACAGTACTTAGTACTTGTAGTACTGAATGCTCATACAGGCATTTCCACTAGTCAGCTACTGGTGTTTACTAATGTCAGCTTTGTGTATGTGGCCATCCTGGGGGAATGTAATCTCTATGCCATGTACACTACCAAGCCCACCTAACACTACACACCACCCCACACATTGTTTGGGATGCAGCTGCAGGGGTAAGCTGGAAGGCATCCCAGTCTACAGCCATGACTGGAGGGGACAGTCATGAGGTGTAGGTTAACACATGCATCTCATTATCACAACCTACACATACCCTTACCAGAACATAGTAAGGACACCCACACACACTACCAGAAATCACACACATTCGCAGATGCTTCTAAGTATCTGGCCAAACAAGTGACCTCCCAAGCTGGAAGAGACAGACAATGAAATACACAAACTGTATGACATAGTTTGCATAATTGTGCCACACCTCAGAACACGTGGCCGGAAACATGCCCAACAGTACTCATTTGTGAATGCACACTCTAGCACTATGTTACACACCAACATATATGAGGGCATACATACTGTCAGCTGCCTGTCTACCATGATTAGCCACATATCCATACACTCAGACCACCTTTTGAACTATACACATGGCTCTGGCATATTCCATGTTGTTGTGCAGGACCTGTGATGCAGTAGCCTGGACTGCATGGAAACACATGTAGGAACTGTCAGGTCTTGTAGCCCTTGCAGGTATGTCCCTGGGTAGCATTCTGCCATTGGCCAGAATGATACTGCAGTACAGGGACAAAAGGATTGTATTCCACAATTGTCCAATGTAGTGGTGCAAGTCAAAGGGTATCCAGTATCTGTCTGCCTGGGATAACATGGTTGACAGACCATGATGCTTTGCCAGACAGGGCCTGCACCTGTCACCCCTTGGAATCTGGATACTGCCTAGGGCTCATGCTTCCCCTATAGTGCCTTCATCATGCACAGTTCAAGTGAAGGTCTACTGCTGTTACAGGGACAGCCAAGCAATAAACTGCGGGTTTCGCTACACAATGATACATGTCAGAAACACTATATGGACACACATTTGTCAATCCCTAACATGGAGAACATATCTGTGCAGTGGCTGAGACATGTTTCAATGCTCCAGAGAGCACACCTGCATGACCATGTTATAACACATACCTAACCTCTAGCCCTTTATCCTTTATTGGAACACACAGGCCGCAGGTGTGTCCATATTCCTGAAGGATATGTACACCCCCACAATAGTTGCACTTGCATAACTTCAGATGCATTATGCTGAGCAACTACCTTTGTGCCAAAGTGGAATTCAAAATGCATCTTTTGACAGATCACCCATCATGCCGCGTTTTTCCCAACTGTCATAATGTGCTGTAATGGGGAAGATTAGGTCTGAGACCGAAAACCATAATAATGGCTACTCTCAACTATTCCATTATGAGCTGGGAAGACTCCTCATGTACCAACACCTGCACTCAATGCATGTTGGATTCCATCAACCCCAGTGACCTAGATCACAGTAGTCACACAAACAGGGCTAACAGTATGCTACACATAAGTCAGTCTCCATTGCCAATGTTATGCTTCCTAAGAGCAAAGTGGTGACTGTCATGGCACCCATGCAGATGGACAATGCATGTGCAAATGCAGAATCCTACAAAAATGAACCTTAAGCAGTCACATACGTGCAGTGATTGTGCCATTGAAACAGAACCAAGATTCAACCAAACACAAACAAGAAGGCAAACTGGTGGTACCATGCTTTAAACTGTACCACAGAAGGTAGTAACTGTTGCAAGAGTGAACACACGAGTGTAGGTGATCCCTGGTCAGCCTCAGTAAGATGCAGATACACCATATAAAACCATACAAAGCTACTGTGAAACTAATCAGCCACATATTGTGTGGCCAAGCACAGAGCATTCTATAGCTGTGTCATTAACCGTAATGGCAACGACAAGACCTGCTGTGCTGCACAGCACTATGGCATGGGAAGTACTGCACCTACAGAAATACCACCCACTTATCCAGATAGGGTCTTGGAGAACCTAAACCCACTCCCACTCCCACCCCCAACAGGTACACATAGTTATATATCCATGTACACTACAGGGCCCCTGTAATAACAACTATGCAGGTACAAGCTGCACTCTCTAAAGCTATACATACAGCTTTCATGGGACCTGTCAACATCCCGGAGTGTATCCTACACAAATGTAAGAACATTCAGCTATCCACATACACATCATGTTCAATCATAGCTCCATATTAGGCTGTGTACACACCGAATGGTGCACAGCAACAGTTATCACACCCCACAAAGGGGGAGACACCATTGATAATGGGAAATAGTGCACTACTACCCTGCTGAGTCTGGTCTGTAAGGCCATGAACCGTGATCAATGTATTTGATGTACTCAGTACAGATGTAGATGACAGTAGGGTTGATTCACACTGCATATCATGACCTTGCCAGGTCGTAGGACACGACACCATCACCCATACTGTGTTCCAGCGACACTCGGTAAGGTAGGTGCATATTCCTATGTCACAGGAGTGGTTGGCAACTGGACTGCTGGCAGAACCAACACTACAGAAGGTGTCTGACTAATACACGCACATCAAACTGGTGCCAGCCACAGTAATACAGGGTTCATTCCTGGTACTCCCCCTCTTTGTTATCTATACCACACAGACTAACACAAAAGGCATCTGCCTATTGATGTTTGCAAATGACAATGAACTAGGAGCAATAGTTAACTCAGTGTGTGCTGCGTTAAACATAAAGAAGGGCCTTTGTGTGTCAGATGTGTGGTGTGTGATGTATGGCCACAATCTGACAGCTAAATATTGCATTGTCATCCCCTATGTTAAAAAACCCGTACCCATGAACTAGCTCCTAGGCAGCGGTCAATGTAATGGAAACTGTGTGTGTACGGGATGCAGCTGGACAGTAGTCTTTCCTTTGATAGTTACTTCACCACACCAGTCAGTTAGTTGTATGTGGCACCCCTAATCATGACAGGGTGCCATCCATGAATATAGAGATAGTTGTTCAGCCATACTCAACACTCATGTGACCCATAATAGATCACATATTTCCTTTAAGGGTTATTGCCCATGTGTAGATGGCCTACACTGCACTTCCCAATCCCTAGCTCCACTATGTAGCATGCAACCTACCCTGAATAAAGCCATGTCCAACCCAGAGATGTTGGACATGCTACACTTAACACATCCTGATCCCAAATAAACACATACGTCCTGGACATCCGCCTTTCTAGTACAAGGATCACAACATGCCTGACAGATCTCTGTCCCATACACTTAACATACTCTTGCCATACTATGCATCCCTGTCAAGCGAAGCTGCACATCACCCCTCTCTGTGACATAGTGTGATGACCACATACCAAATATATCAGTAACCCTATGGATCAGTTCTGTGGCACTGCTTGAACTGGCCACTGAAACTTACCTGTCTGTTGCCTACAGCTAGGTAACCTGTCTGCCTAGGCTCATAAATGGCCCAATGCATATAGCCTACTAGTTCACTATGACCATACATGCTATAGTTGATATCCAACCCTGCAAATACCATAAGGCTAGCTATTGTCCCATGTGTTACACATGTGCAACACAGGCAGTACATGGCAGGATGCTACACAGTGCCATGTAGATGTATATGGCAAAACACATACATATAAAACATTCTGTGAGCAAGTCTGCAGGGTCACAGGTCACATCCCTAATGGCTATGTATGACTATATATGTGACATATACAGAGCATTAAGGTCGATTGCATAAATGTGAACACATCCAGGCATGTGCTGATAGGTAAAGACACCAGTACAGGCAAACAGACATGCCCGCATCAAGACAACATCCACATGGAGTATGAGCAATGTTATCACATGACACACACACACACATATATGGTGATAACATCACATCACCAGTAAGTGTCAAATGTGCGTGACTTAAACATGTCAGTGGTGTTAGTGTCATGTAGATTTGCAAAGACTTATGTGTAATCTTAATAAATGCGATACACATGTATGTTCAGCTGTACTTCTGTACTTCTCTGTGAGTTACTGTGACCTGTCTCCATCATTACGTCTTCCAGGTATGCCGCGTAGCAGATTGCCAGTGTACACCTGATTGGAGGATGAGGTCCTCATCCCATACCTCCTCGACAACCATTCAACACTGTTCAGCCATGTGCTACAGGATGCACAGCAGCGGGATGTCCTGTGGGTGGAACTCCGCAGGAGGGTAAATGATGTTGACAGTCACAATCGCACCTATCAGCAGGTGTGCCAACACTGCACTGACCTCATAAGATGGGAAAAACAGCATGCTAATACAATCGCCAGGGAACAAGGTGCAACAGGTGGGGGAGCCACTCACCCAGCCCCCACTCACACGTACCGAGGAGCTACTGGCCAACCTGGGGACACCTGCAGACCTCCATCCACAAGCTTTAGCTGGTATTGTGGAGGTAGGTGTCTCTCAACCACCGAGCCTGGAGTTGCCTGGTAAGTCAGTATTGCACAAATAACACAACTATATTTCACATAGTTACATGTGTTACTGTACAATATGCAATGTAACATCATATGCAAGGCATGTATGCACACATGCCACATGCTATAGACTGCTACTCTATGTATGCACAGATGTGCATACTCCATAGTATAGTGTATTGTACTGGCTTATGTGCTAACATGGACATTTCACCCTGTAGCTATCGCACAGGTATGGATAAAGATTTTACTGCTGTGACACTCCTGTTTAGGTACCTCTGGCATTTTGCAGCAACAGCAGCCTGTGTCAGGTGAGATTGTTATTATTTACCAGGCTTGATAATGCACAGATCATATTAATTGCATGCTATCTGCCATAACACACGTACACATAATGTATGGTGGTCCTGTTAATAGACACTGGTCAGACCTGCAATGCATCATGGTGGTTACCCATGTGAAACAATTGAAGACTATATGAAACACCTACACTAAACCATCCAAACTGTCATTGCCAGATGTGTGGACAACTGTGAATACAATGGTGGAGGTGTGTTTCACTGTAGGGACAGGTACTACATATCAGCATTACACATGTTGGGAATACAAACAGTACTGTACAGAGACCATATGTGTGCACACACTCTAAATGTGTTGGAGCTGGAGTATGACCAGCCCACAGGATACACCCTTGTGGATTATACCCTTGATATGAATGTCACACAATGTCATGTGCTATCTGACATGTCCATGACATGTAGTGGGCTGACTGCAACACTGCCCAACTATCCTGCAAAACATGATGTCTCACATCCCATACATACCACCCTTTGTCTGCATAACCCTCTCCTCAGTGGAGCATATGACATCTAGGGGTGTATGTCATATGGGATAACACTGACATGTGAAATAGATGGCAATCACAACCATTGGACAGAACATGTGTACACATGGCCATGGAGGATGGCCAGAGACATGAAGCAACACACACAGTAGAAGTGATGTACATTTGTGTACACCCTGCTGTACATTGGCTCGACACAATACAACTATGGCCTTTGTGTAATGGTGATATTGCAGATGTGAAACACTAAACATCATACAGGCCTGTGCACAGCTTGTGTAGGCATAACATGAAACCACCACATAACATGTCTTGAACATCTTGAGTGTGTCACAACATGAAGGCATTCACCTATACAGTATCCAAATATATACATGTATTGCACAACATACACATAAAACCACATCAGGCCACAGATACAGTACATTCACCTTGCTGGTGTCAGACATCACTGTCATGCCTGCTCCTCATGTGTGTGAGGAACACAGATGGCATGTGGGATATAGAGTACTGCTAAGTTAGCCATGTGTGGGCATAGTTGCCAGGCATCATTAATATGGTTGCAGATGTGCAGGGGTGTCATCCGTATACCCTTCTGTAACCTGTGTCACACATTCCACATTATGGTTTAGTGTGTATACACCTCAGTGACATTGGTCACATTCCACATTAGATATGTATTATTTGTGAACACAGTCATGGCTAAGAACTGTGTCAGTAACTCACACTGTATAGCAATAGTGAAGCCACATGATGCCCTGTAATCGCTATGCACATCAGCTCAATGTGCAGTATGTCACTGCATATTTGTAGGGCAGACAGACAACATTGCATCAGCTGAAGGCCCATGTTAGTATAACACGTCCCTGCATTGGGACACCATTACCGTACTGTAGATTGGAAAGGACACCATTGTGTTACACATGTATGCATGTCCTTCAACACGTCAGCAGAAGACATGTCATACTATATGTGATTGGCAAGGTCATACGCCACACATCAGGCCGGTGTACTGTCAACCTGTGCTGGTCTGTGGCACCATTGCAAAGTAGGGACAGCCATGTCAAACATGTGTGTACAGCCACATGCACAATGTATGTAGACTCAGCTTAGGGGTAGGCAGAATAATGTTGAACAGACATGCACTGCTTTGGGGGAGATATGCAAGCTAGGGCTCAGGCAAACATAGTATGCAGTCAACATACCCTACTGCTCATGTCCTCACACATAGGGGTGGTGGCCAACACAAAGCATCAGTGGCAGATGTACAAAGGTCAGCGATGGTCTGTTAACATGTGGTGTATGTTGCACACACCATGGCAGTACGGTGCAATGGTGCAAAGTGCATGCATTGTGTTGCAGGTATGGGGCATAAGCTACTAACACAAATGGTGCAATACAGGTATGTATGCTAACCACCACTATAATTGTGTAAGGTGCATGCCATCTGCAATAACACATGCATGCTGTTGTGTGCAACTCAGGGATGTATGATAACTACCACTATAATTGTCTAAGCTGAATGCCATCTGTCATATCACCTGCATGTTGCATGCCGTTGGGTGCCATAGCATGTGTCTGTGTGTGTCTTTGTGGTATAACTTGTAATGTACAGTTCTTGTCTTCCCCTCACAGGTGTTGATGTAGGTGCATTGCCCTCCTGCAGTCCACCTGATGTTAGTGTCCCCATAGACTCTAGCAGTGATGATGATAGTATGATTGAGGCACAGGCAGGGTTGTCAGGGGCTGAATCTGTGCCATTGCTTGCCATTCCACCTGTATTCCCCTCATCCTCACACACAGTTCCCCTGCCTACACATACCCCATCACCACTGGCCATAGAGAAAGGACAGTTGGCGGGTGGTAGCATGGAACAGGGAAGTGTGGTGACTATGGAAGGTGTGCCTGCACACCATGAACCCAATCAACTGACTATGATGTCCCACACAGGCATGTGCCCAGTGCTGCTCATAGGAGGACCCCTGGCCAGCATGCCTCTGTGAGACAAAGCACATCAGCTAGAGTCACCAGACGCATGTTTTGGGCTGTAATGGAGGCACAGGCATGTGCTGAATGGCAAAACAGAGAAGGTCTGAGGCTACAGAGGGCTGCTGTTCATTCATTAACTGACAACATCCAGACAATTGCAAATGCTCACCATCATCTTGCAGATGTTTTGGATAAATGATTGGCTGACATGGTGGGAGTCCTTGACCGTAGCATGTCAATCCTCGAGCATGGAATGTCTGTGCTGGAACATCTGGTGGGAGTGAGGCATTGAGCACATGGACGTAGGTCAGCTACATCACCTGTTGAAGGTCTGCGTGAACATGCTAATGCTCATACCCGCTTCCATAGTGGCGGTAGCAGCAGCAGTGCAGCTGGTGCTGTGCAGTCCACACCAGAACACAGCAGGCCACGTGCAGCTGGTCCTGGATGGTCCCAACAGGGACACGATTCCAGTGGACATGTGTCATCAGACAGTACCCAATCTGGACCTCTGCCTGGTAGTGCCCGTTCAACCCCTGGCAGGCGCAGGTCACATGGCCGTGACCAGACACTGTGAACTGTGAAACCTGCCTTGCACAGTCTGCAGCTGTCAATAATGCCCCTGTGTAGGACAGTCATATGCCTGACCTGTGTGCATGTATATACACACACACACACACACACACACACACACACCATAAAAAAAATGTAGGGCACCACAACACACACGCATAACATCCACACACGTCCAATTATATCACAGGCCCTAACACACACACATGATGTCATCCAATGGTGCAGCCTAGGTCTCTGGCAAACATTATCACCCTGTGCATATGATGATGCCTGTGCCGCATCCCTGTCATCCACACCATCAGTGCAGGGACATGCTCATATGGTCTGATGCACAGGGTGAACATACTAGGTAGACAATTGTAGATTAATATTGTTGCGTAGTGTTGACAGGCAGCAGACATACCATGTATTACAGTTGTAGAATGCATTTTGTACGTCTGACAGTATGTATCATGTGTAACAACACTAATAGCATGTTGATCTTGATATTCTGCCTTCCTTTTTCAGGTGTAGTTGTGTGTGCCGGTGGATGCCAGTTTTTGCGGTTAATATCCCATATGTACATGTTGACTACTCACAGGTCTGTATGACAATACCTGCATGCACTTTGTAGCTTCCACATCACAGTTATAATCTCCCATGTTTCAATTATGTTTACTGTTCTAATGATCAAAGAGCATGATAGCTGTGTAGTAAGCTACTGTGTTTAGAGCTGCCACATCCATAGTGGGTGACATCACAGGTATAGTTACCTGGAGCGGGGAGGAGGTAAAAGAGTGGTATAGCAGATGACAAGGGTAAAGGCCAGTGGAAATAGTGGCTTCTCATTGGGAAGCAGCAATACTCACTGTCATGACAGCATGCAAACACAGACACACCTACACACTCAGGGATTCACAGACACAGTAACACACACTCTGACACAAACACACAGTTGACAGTGTTTGGATGAAAACCCCTGCCTATGTGCAAATCATCATTATAGTACTACACAATTACAAGACGTGCCACAGAGATTACACATGTACAGGTAGTCAGAATGGCCTAAGATCGAGGACATCGACAGGGATACTACAATGAAGTGAGTGTATGTGGGGAGGGGGGTTCATCAGTAGGCTATGTAACAACAAGTCGCACCCCAGGGTGTATATGTTAACAGGTGGTTAAAATGCCCATCTAAGATTGATGATATCAACAGGGATACTAGATTGCATTGAGTGGATGGGGAGAGAGTTCATTACCATTTCACTATGGTAAAATACAGCCTCACTCTGGGGACTGGACAGCCATACACATGGACAGCCATACACACACACACACACACACACACACACACACACACACACACACACACACACACACACACACACACACACACACACACACACACACACTGTGGCATTCACAAAGATATACACCTATGTCACACACATACAGATACTTGACATGTGTGAGGTTCAACCACCTGCCTATGCCTTTCTTTCTACACTTCACTCTGTACTGATGTCAACAGCAATGTTCAGGAGAGTGAAAACATGTGGGATGCATTCCCAACCATACATGACATATATGGACACACACACCCACATGTGCCAGTACTGTGAATCAAACACCTGCCTATCTCATGATAGGTATTACAGAAGTACAGCACTATTGCATTCGCTACAAGGCTTGCTGATTCTTTCCTTTGCCAATTGTGCTGATATATGCACAATATATGCACAGGGGAGGTATTACTGTTGCAGGTGTCAAGAGGTTTGCCTTCAGTGTCACCCTTACTGCATTCTACATTGTCTGTCTTCCACTTCAAATAACAAAACCAGACCTTAGCATTTACACAGGTTATTGTAGTAATGGTTGTAATACACCAGTGAGCTGTCCTCAGTAATCATTCATCTGCAAAGTAGTCAGCACTTAGTAGTCATGTCCAAACATCTGTCCATACCTCATGTACAGCTTACTGTACTTTGAGCATATCACCATATACAGTTGGCAATGTTGAGGCTGTATTGCAACAGCATGATGTACTAAGACAACAGTCACCTTTAAACATCAGACACTGCACACACATGAAATCTAAACAAACATCAATACATGTACACATATGCGGTCTACATCAGTAAGTGCACTAGCAGTTCAAGAGGATGCATTCCACACCTTTCCCACGCCATTTGTGAAATATAGCTGAGCATTACACCATAATGGATGTTGTATTCATGTACTGGTAGGACACAACCACCTTCACCGAGTAGCCAAGTGTACATATATGACAACAACACATATCAGCAAGACACACACAACATTATTCCATGTCATGCTCCTACAAACTGTTACTTGACAGTGCCATGGTGAAGCCAGGGCACTGTAATGGTCAACAGTGAGCACATCATATTTGCCACACACATCTCATATTTACTGGAAGAGTGCCAGAAATGTGCTCTGTTAGAGCTAGGCAGTACAGTCATTCAAGCATTTGCGAGGTCTGTGGCTTGCAAACATCTCACCCCAGCATGTACTGGCTATTGTGGTACTAAGGCTAATGTCCAGACAGCACACAGCATGTATGGCTTGCAACTGTTGACATGGGGTATATGTAGGAGCTGTGGGCACACATGGCTGTACATGTCATGAACATATCACCTATGACTACTCAGGAACATAAAGAGCAGAGATGGATTTCCCTGAGTCTGTCAATACAGGCCTTGTGTAGGTCCTATGATCCTGTTATTTGGGTATGTTTGTAGACATTGCATTAGGTGGACATGTCTAATGACATACATGCCACATGGGTTGTTGTATGATATGATAGGTGTCATTGGTGACCAGTAGAGAGGGAATATTACCTCTGTTTACATAGATATCAAACCTTATATACTTTTAGCATGCTATCTGCCATGTGCATGTGTGTAATGACTATAGCCACCTGTATGTAGAAAGGATAACGAAAGCTATGGTAATGTCCTTTATGTTGTATGAGTGTGGGATGTACATATATAGGGCAGGTACAGTTAGGTCACATCCAACCATGAGGGTGTTGTTTACTGGTGTACAGCAATAGTTGACTGTGTTAATGCTGACAACATCCGAGGGACCCTGGTATGTGTACAACTGAGCTGGTTACAAACACTGGTATTATTGCATTGCATAAAACATTATGCAGCTGTGTCTGCACATGGGTACTTTGCACAGTTGATGTAGGCCTAGGTACAGTCCACCAATCAAAGGTTATCTGGTGGTCTACCATACTATGTCATACCACATATGGATATGTGTTGGTAGTCTGGGGACAAGGTGGTGGATGCATATGAAGATACAACCTAGAATGCAGCGTTTGCCACTATCACCTGTACCTGACTCATCTGTGATGAGTTATGTCAGAGTAGTGGTCTTTACATGTGAGTAGCCTTTATGAATATATGGACACCACCACCTGGAATGGTCCATACCAGTGTTATGGCCCACATGTCTGGATCTGAGTTATATGGTGGTAGTGCAATTGTGCACTACAGAGCCTTCAGTCAGGTGTTCCTCACTGCACAGATGTCAGTATTCCCCATTGTAGGTTCTACATTGTGCAAATGGATTACTAAAGCCACACATTTAGCACTGGTTAGCATAAGCATCCAATGCAATTGTCTTGTAGGTGTCAGGGTGTTACTTCTGTGTGTAGGACATTTGCCTTGGAATGCTACTATATGGGTAAATGCAACCTAGGTATTATCCACACTCACTTGTGCTCTGTGTCGAAGGCTTGTCATTCAGTCATGACAGCCCATAATGACAGACAATGGACAACCTAATAATAACAGCAGGACATTGGCTCATTGTTTTGGTCTAGCAGTTGCCACTCATACCATGACATCACTGCAAGTGGCAGTAATGTGCTTGGTAGCAAATGCCACATGTAAGGTGACGGACAGCAGCAGATATTGTGTATATAACCAATGTGAGATATTCTTAGTGTAGCAGCCTGTTAATAATGACAACTACTAATACAGCCGAGGGAGGTCATCTTGACACCTGCACCTCAGTACCATTACACAATATGGCTCCCACATTATAATGTCACTGTCCACAACCTGCTATCAATGTATGCCTTTCAGGGCAGCAAGGTGTGTGACACATGCTGTAGGTAGCATCTGCCTGTGTATCCCAGTTAACCTATTGTCTGTCACATCCACACATGTATGATTGTGTATACTTAACATATATGTGTCAATACTTCATGTACATGTATGCATGTGTATCACACAGCACAGACACAGATATATAATTTACGGGCCACATACAGGTATCTGGTAGTAAACCAGTATGATGTGCATATATACTGACAGGTAAGATGTACATAGCTGTAAACCTGCGTGTTTACAATAGGAGTCCATTACAACATGTTCTGTACATGTAAGTGTATGAGCATGCACACTGTGGCCTTCTGGTTAGAATCAGAGTGCATCCCAACAGCCCTGTGCTACCAAGTGTATGAGTTTACCCACTGCCACCTTGTATAATTTGAGTCAGTGCATCCAACAAGCCCTTTGTTACTAAGTGTATGAGCATGCCCAGTATAACCCTGTGTAGTTGTAGTCATAGTGCATCTCAAACGGCCCTGTGCTACTAAGTGTATGAGCATGCCTACTGTCACCTTGTGTAATTGGAGTCAATGCATCCAAACAAGTTCTGTGGTTCTATGTGTATAAGCATAACCACTATAACCCTGTATAGTGATAGTAGTTTTCCATTCCACAGATGGGCATACTCCAGTTCAGGTTCCTGCTGTGCTACAACTATACCTCTCAGGCCTACCTATATACTACCTGCAGATGATGTGTCTTGTTTGTGCATACAGTTTGTAATGGACACCTACTTTAAACACACAGGTTTACAGCTATGTACTTCATGACTGTCAGTATCCCTGTTGTTGTCCTCAATCTTAGAAGAGCATTCTGATTGCCTTGGAATGTGTATTCTCTGTAGTGCATCTCGTAACTGCGTAGTACTGTAATAGTGATCTGTAGATAGGCAGGAGTTCTGATTCCACCACTGGCAACTGTGTGCGTGTGTTTGTGTGTGTGTGTCAGCAAATGGCTGAGTGTGGTTGTGTGTGTGTGCATTTGTGTCTGCATCCTTTCATGACAGTGGGTTTTGCTGCATTCCTAAGAGATACCACTTTTGCATTGGCCTTTATCCTTGCCAACTGCTAAACCTCTCTCTTCCCCCCTCCCCCCTCCCCACTGCAAGTAATCAGTCCTGTGATATCACCCAGCTCAGAAGTGGATTCAGAGTAAGTGTAATTGAATGTGTTCTGCGGCACATACACCAACTGCATACCACTGTACTAGTTACCTTTACATAGTCAAGACGTGTATGCACAATACTGGCAAGTGAGTGCGTGTTTGTGTGTGTGACTACCCTGTAGCCAGGCATACACATGTGTAATGTCTTTTAACATGCTGCACACCATGGTAGCCATCTGCGGTGACCAGTGTCTACAAAGTATTACATAGTTAGGAATGGTAAATAATACACAGTCAAGAACAACTACAGTTGGGTATGTTATTTTCCTGTGCCACTGTCGAGCAGTGACACAGAAGTGGTCGCCAGGGTGTAAGTCCATACCCATCATTCCCCCACCCAAACTCCACAATCCCCGGGGTAGATTACATTAGCCATCATTCCTCACCCCAAACTCCACATACACAACAACCAACCCTTCTCTGGTGAACTGATTAAGATTTAAATGTTATAAAACAAGAGATGCCTCTGTTTTGTGTACACGTCAGTTCCTTTGGAACCCTTCTGTGTCACAAAGGGTGTTCAGACATGTGTATATACATATATATATATATATATATATATATATATATAGCTATAGCTGTGTCTGTGTATATACATATATATATATATGTGTGTACACATCCCATAGGTGCATATACATATATATGTAGTTATGGCAGTTGTACAGATGTAGACTTGTCTTTGTTGTTTCACAGAGTACAGTACATTCAAGGGCACTGTATATATGTTCACAAAGTGACTGTCCCATTTATTTTCAGTACTGTGGAATACCTGTAGTAAGATGTGCATTATAAAATCCAAGTAACAGGTATACAACCCAGATGGCTTAGTGGTAAATCCAGTGACCTCAGTGTGCATGGTCCAGGGTTCAAGACCTGCAAGCCTTGTTGATACTGTCAATTAGGACTGAATAAGACCCTTGTAAGCGGATGTAAATGTGTTTTCGTGACAGTAAGCAGCAGGTGCACACAGGTAACAGACATGTACATCTTGCAGTACACTTGAAATGCCCTTCTTTGGCAATCCTGCTGATGTCACCCACCTATGAATACACCTCTGAGATTGTTATAACCCAGTAATCTCTGTGGCGCGTGCTGTAACTGCATAATGCTGTAGTGTGATAAACTAGTTTGGTAGGTGTTCTCATTGCCAACTGTGTGTGTGTGCCTGAGAAAGAAACAATGCTTTTTAGAGTATATACACTCTTTACAATTCACATAGCCACCTTTGGCAATCCTGCTGATGTCACCCACCTAGAAATACACCTCTGGGACTGCTATAACTCAGTAATCTCTGTAGCGCATGCTGTAACTGCGTAATGCTGTAGTGTGATAAACTAGTTAGGTAGGGGTTCTGTTCCAAGACGGGCCAAGTGTGTGTGTGTTTGTCTGTCTGTCTGCCTTAGAAAGACATAATGCGTTTTAGAGTATGTACACTCTTTACAATTCACATAACCACCTTTGGCAATCCTGCTGATGTCACCCACCTAGTAATACACCTCTGGGACTGCTGTAACCAAGTAATGTCTGTAGCGCTTGCCATAACTGCATAATGCAGTAGTGTAATAAACTAGCTAGGTAAGGGTTCTAGTCTAAGACAGGCAGGCAGGTGTGTGTGTGTGTTTGACAGTCAGAGTCTGTGTGGAGGTGACTGTGAGTGTCTAACCACTGGACAGGTTGGGGAGTAGATTTTGTAGTTTTCCTATATAGTGTCCGTATTATATGTCACAATGTCCACCTCACAAGGAGTACAGATGTCAGTCAGCTAAGGGACTGTGTTGGCAAGCCATACCCCTACATCTGGCAAAAGGCCTGCTGAAAAAAGTATGCAACCCTACTATTATCCGGAATACGTTCTGAACCCATGTGTCATACACAAACACACTTGCCTAGAATATCCTGCTATGTTGCTAGTACCCTGCACATTGATGACAGATAGTAGGTATGGTGTGATTGCAGTGGGCTGCAGAGGGCATGGCACCCTGTCCAGCAGTACAATAGGCACATAATTGCAGAGAATGTGCCTTCACTATGTTCCCCACTGGATGCCTGCAACATATATGGTGCCATCAAATGTGATCCACAAAGGCCATACAGTGCCTTACACACATATCCTGCATGGACAGATGCCACTGACACCAGGGAATACCTGTATCATGCTATCAATGCAGGTGCAGGGTCAACCTACTGTCTATAAGCAGGTCCTGCCACACCAGGCCTGTAATGGCATATCTGATTATAACAGTCTGTGTACACAACATGTGCTAGCCAAACCAGGTACACTTGTACATGTCACTGTACATTATTGTGGGATGTGCACATCCCAGGCAATGTCCATGTCAAGGACTATCAAACACAGACATGGCATTCATTGCAAACCAATGGCCATGCACAATGGTAACCAGGATGACAGGACAGTTCATATAATACCCATCTGTGTGGGACATTGCAGACACTACACCCCTGAACCACACCATTGTTGGGTGGCATGATGCCAAGGATTACGCCTCAGCCAGCCTTGTACAGCCATCATGCACAGCCAACCACTACACACCCATGAAGCAGTGCACACATGCATGTCAGTACTGGCACCTTGTGTCTGCGTGTGGGGTATGATGCTCCCAACCACAGTCACACCCAGTATAACCCCCATTGGCATACCAACTGATGTCAGACATGTTCACATGACCTAGCCCATAGAACCTCCGGATATCCCCTGCGGTGCATGTAGTACCTGTGCATTACTGCAGTGTGGCAAACTAAGCAGTTAGGAAGTGTATTTGTGAGCCTGGCAAAGTGTGGCAATGTGTCTGAGTCCCTTAGAGAATGTGGTTGTGTTGACAATGACATCCGTTCATGTGGACAGCCATGTGTGCTACACCTAATGTATGTCTACTATATCTCTGTTGCAGATGTCGCTCACAAGCACACATATATGTTCTTACAGCACACCAACATGTCAGCTTTGTGGTACATGGAGAAACTGCATGCACTTGTAATAGTAATGGCTGATCCATCAGGGGTTTGAACCCCTGTACTGGTAGGTGTGTGACAGACGATGCTTAGGTTTTAGTCTCCAAGCCCTTCCCTGATGTACTTTGCCTCTGTCTGTCCCTCCCACACACTCTCTGGTGGATGTGGAGTTGTACATCTGCTCAGCAGCAGCTTGTGTTTTGTAAGTGATGGTCATGATCAGCATACCTCCCAACCGTACTGAATTACTCGGTAAAAAATGAGTTTTGGGGTTAAATAATGGGGTGCCACGATTCACGAGTGGCACCCCTTCATTTCCGATTTATTTTTAAAGATTTATTTAAAAATTCGCGGTGTCGCTGATGTCATCACGTACATGATGACATCAGCAACGTCAGCTCTGCCAACCAGTCGGAATTCAGCTCGAGCCCACACAGGGCGATTTCCGAAAGCGACGGGAACTTTTAGATTTATTTTTTCTGCTGCTGTTGGCTTCTCTTTAGCGTGGAGAGCTGCTCTGCTTGGATTTAAAGTAAACGCGAGCGGGAACTGTTTGGATGGCTTATGTTTAGTGTGCCATGGAGAACTACTGCTTGGATGTATTTATTCTGCTGCTTAAGTGGACGTGGAGATTTATTCTGTCATGATCGTGAGCAGATTATGCTGGCTGGAACTGGAGGTAAGGTGTGTGTGTGTGTGTGTGTGTGTGTGTGTGTGTGTGTGTGTGTGTGTGTGTGTGTGTGTGTGTGTGTGTGTGTGTATTTGTGTGTGTGTGTGCAGAGTCTAGGGCAAAAAAAAGACTGTAAGGGTTATTTATTGTCTTATGCATGTGCGAGAGCTCAGAGAAACTTTTAAGATGAAAAGAGAAATGGCACGGCAGCCTGCAGATATGTATGTAATGTATTGCTCTTCTGTTAAGCTTCTAATTCTGCAGTTTCAGAAAGTGTACTGGGTATTTGTGTTTTTTTTGTTTAAGGCAAGCTGAAATGAGAAATGGGCCAACGTGGCAGTTATATGCGAGAATGGCAGAGTGCAGAAGTGCTTATTTTATTTTGGGTCAGTACAATGTATTATGAGAAAAAGACCTTCGGTTGCTTAACTTGCTTTATTGTTTTGTACTTACTAAGTGATTTTTTTTAAAGTCATGCAATTATAGAACGACTGCAAATGGGGCTAGCTGAAAGCTGGGTCACTGTTCTATTAAGATTCAGTTCTAATTGAGAAACTGCAGTCTGCAGAAGTGTATTGCTTTTTCTGTTAAGCTTCTGATTTTTTGTGTGGTATTGCTTAATGCAGGAGTCAATTGCTTGTGTGTGGTATTGCTTACTGCAAAAGTCAATTGCTTTGTGGTATTATTGCTTACTACAATTAAGATAGCTCCTACATATGGTCTGTTCCTCTTAAAATTTGTAGTTTCTGGCAAATCAGTGAGAACTGAATTCATTAAATAATGATGGCCATTTAAGTTTCAGTCATCCTATCTTTCAGGAAGTGCATGGTAACACAAAACATTTTATTCTAGCAACTTTTCTAGGATCATACAAGCAATGTTTAAAGTGTCCCTGATTTGGGGCCTTTGCCCCCCCCCCCCATACATTTTGGCTTTTTCCAGATGTCTTGTGCTGCATAGTTTTCAGGGGGATCGAACTTTAGTGCTGCTTATGTGACGTCTGTTTGTGTTAGTAGCACAACAGGTAAAATGCTTGCTTTTAATGCAGAAGGCTGTGGCTTCTACTCCCACATTATGTAGCTAGATTGCTGATACTGCACTGTGTACTTTTGGGGTGTGGATACTGTAGTACTAAGAATGTCTTTGGCAGAGAATGGAGATACCTAGTAACTATGAACCTGTTATCAGTTTGCCATCCATTATTTCCCTTTTGAAATATTAATAGCTTACCATTTTTTAATGCAATATAGGCAATTTATTCCTCAAGGGCAACAGGCGCTTTATTTTTTAAATGAAGCAATGAAATATAAAGTTGTTTGCTAGCAACAAGCTCTTTGTTACTTACAGATCTCTTTAACGTGAATTATTTAGATGACTTTTCCTTTTGCAGATATTGTGCATATTTATGGATTCTGGTGGATTGTAGAAGTTTGACTAAGGCTGTTATGATGGAAATGTTCTGAATTGGGGTACTGGGCAGTTTTGTCATTATTGGTTTGTGCATTTTGTTTCACTGCTTAGTGGGAAAATGTTCAAAACAAATTTAAAAAGCACTCTAACAAGTGTGCTGTATTCAAGGAATATAGTTTATAAGAATACAAGGAATACAATTTAATACAATCAGGAATGTGCATCATAAATCACATGTATGACAGCCCAAAGGTAATCTTTATCCACCACTGGCCAGATGCATTTTGTTTGGATGTGGTGTGGGTTTCAATGCTGTTTCAATGAATGTGACTTTCAAGGGCAGAGAAGTTTTAATGCCAAATCTATTTTCATAGTGAGACAGTATTGTTTTGTTTAGCATGTGTTAGTGTTTGTGCATTACTGTGCTGCAAAATGTAAAAATAAAATCCAAATAATCATTGTAGAAGTAAAGCAGTATACACATATTAGTGTTTATGGTAAATGGGGTGAAATAGCCAGGTAATGGAACATTGGAATGGCTGCAGGGGAACTCTGGTGTGGTGCCATATTTTGGTTGTCTGTTCTTTAGTTTGCGTTTGAAAGTTGGTATCCCACAATTCCATTGGAGTGGGTGGGGTTACATAATTATGTATGCAAATTAGATGTTAATCAGCGTACAGATTTGTACCTATTTTTCATGGGCCTTGTCCAGATTTTTGATGTTTCCAGGTTGAGAGGTATGATGATCAGGTGATGGCGTCTGCACCTATTGCAGTCCTCCTCTAGCTGACTGCATGTGGAACAGCTGTGGTGATGTTCCCATAGCCAATCGCATGGAAACACAGTACAATATCTAGGAATATCATGTTGGTGTTTGCCCCATAACAGTAGCTGTGAGTGGAACCTAGATCTGGTGTTTGGTAAACGGCATCACAGATGATATCTGGATATTCCTCAAACAACATAACACAGTGGAAAATAGCCTAGAGAAAGGAAGGTGATGTGCCAGACATGACTACAGCATGTAAGTGTAGCTATGCTTCATTGAGACTACTGCCAGTTTAACAAGTTGTGTGTGGTAATGGCTATTCTGCATGTTTTAAAACTGACAAGACAGTGCTCTGTTTGGCAGGGAACCCCCATCTGTAGGGCCATCTGTGGACTGGTCACTGTGCAGAACCATTTGTTTCCTGTGTTACTCACTGAACACACATCTGTGAACTGCAGAAGCATAGTGTGAGGATTGCAGTCAGTACATGATGATAGTGATGAGAGTTACTGCCATCACATCCCTGATTTGACATATATCACATGAAACAGTGGTATGACAGTCACTGTCTGAGGTTCTCACAGTGACATGCCAATAATGGGCCACTGTTCATAGCTGCAGTCACAAGTCTTCTACACTTTGTACACATGTCATGCAGTATATATGCATTTGTTGTGCTCGCTCTGAAGATGTATACCATCTGTTGTGTTGGGTTGATAGTCATATCTATGCATGCTGTTATAAGTAATCCTGAATGCTGTTGACTATTACTAAGCCATATCTGTGTTAAAACTGCAACACCATAGGCTGTATGGGATTGGACGTCCCGGCAGAACCTCCTGTCCCACTTCAGCTGGCTATGGCACCGGGCACCAGCATATCTTCTGGGGCCCAGCCTTGGACCTCCACCTCTGTTGGCTCTGTACTACCTTCTGGTGGTACCACCACTGAGGATGGGGCTTGTCCCCCCTGGGAGCAGGTCCAGACAGGAACTTGTCCACTGTCGTACAGTCCTGGACGTGGTGCGTAGGGGGCTCAATAAGGGGTTTTGAGGCCAAATACACCAGCTTGAGGGCAGAGTGTTACATTTAGAGGGTGAGCCTGCCCTTCCTAGACAGCCCCCAGCACAGCCACCTTTGCGGCTGTTTTGGTGCAGTGGTGGCTGCCCATGGCTGGGAACTTCCATCCCACTGTTTCCATCTGGGGGCTCATGGGCTTGTGACTGCTGAACATGCCTCCCCATCCAAGGCGTATCCCCCCACGTGTCATATACTGACGCTGTATGCTGTCTTGTCTGTAATCCTACCCAACCTGTCCTCCATGAGCATACCTACTCTCCTTCCCCCACATCCCACTCTCACCCTACAGAAACAAAAGGCCAATCTGTTCCTAGAACAGCATTTTCCCCATACATAGCTCTCCATTTCACACACGTGTCCACTGGACACACGTAACCTTTTCAATTTGCATCACAACATACTCCAGTTGTCCTCACCCTTGTCTCTCAGGCACACGATCCTGGTATGCACATGACTCCTAAAGGTTCCAGGTACACATGATGCAGATGACCCCATTGTACACATGACACTACCGGTCCCTCTATGGTTACCCCATTTACCTTTTTCATGATGATGATGTTGCACACAGCACCATGCAAGAGTACTGTTCTCACATAATGATTGGACAGGAACTGTTGTGTTAATGTAAATAAAATGCACAGAGTGATGTATTTGGCCAATGTACAGATGTTTGCATGTATTAATGACACATGTCTGTCTGAGGGAGTCTTGATATTACATAGGACAACACCACTACATAATACAGGCGTTGCTGGCATTTCCCTTTTCATTCCTTTTTAATGCTTTGTTGTCACATGGGATGTTCTTGATCTATATATATATATATATATATATATATATATATATATATATATATATATATATATATATATATATGTATCTATATCTGGACATAAACACACAAACACACACACACATACATCTACAGGATGGAATACATTTCCTATACTGTTGAATGACTGTGCTGGATGATATGTTTGTGATAACATCAAATGTCTGTATATCTGCCATGGCTTAGTGGTAAATCACATTGGCTGTGGTGTGCAGGGTCCTGGTTTTGACCCTTGCAGAGGCTATTTATTGTGTTGCTGGGCAGAACAAGGCCATTGGATACGGAGTGATTAAGGCACATTAAAGCAGTTGTGAGTGGGTGTGCATGGGTTTGCATGGAGCTAAGCAATGCTAACCTGCGGTTACAGTTCCTTACACTCAGTTAGCCTCTACGTTGCTTCACTAGTGTGATACTCGCATACCGGCGGCAAAATAGGCTTACACCCATTTGCTCCCACACTTGCAAATGCACTGCATTTGGTGTTTGCATCTGACACTCACACCCCTGGGTGGGAGTGAGGGCCACGATATTACCTTGTGATGCCTATTGCATCGGATTACATGTCTTCACTATAGGGAATGGCTGCCCATTAGGCATAAGCATGCCGTTCAAATGTACAGAATCCACGGCCTGTCCAAAGTTTGATTCATACTATTGGTGTGTTCCTCTTACAATCTGCACCTGTCTGGCTAATACATGGGAAATGACACCATTCAATACAAACAAGTAGTTGGGTTTTGGAACCCACATCCTTCAGCCGAGTAATGCTACTGCATACGTATTATTCTATCATCTTTCTAAGGTTATAAGTGGAATATGTGCTTTCTGTTCCTATCAGACCCTCTCAAACGATTGGGGACAAATATCAACTGAATCAGGGACACATTTAAAATATTAGTGCTATTAACCTGACAGATTGACAGACTCAGAGCATATGAATTAATACACATTTTCTGAGGTAAATGATGTTTATAACTCTTAGTCGTTGTCATTATTCATTACGTGTAATTCACCAACTTTCCTCCAAAAGTTACTAGTTTTAGGAGGGATTAAGTGGGACAGAGTTAGAATTTGAGTCTAAATCAGGGACGTCCCTGGAAATCAGGGACAGCTGAGAGGTATGGTCCCTATTTGTTCCCCCAATGGGTTATGTCCTGTCCAGTGGATTTGTTCTTAGGGGTTGAGAGGTATGGGCGTAAGGCTATGCCCATTTTGGAATATTACTTACATCTCCGGGGCGGTCTTAATACGACTGCGCCAGCCAACACCTGCACGCCTAGACCCATAATTGCATACCCATAATTCCCCCAACTGCCCCTCCTCTACAGCACTCATCCTTACTGTGGGTGCAGGTGAGGTATAAACACACCACTACACACTGCCCACTCTTCGAGTGTTGGAACACATGTCGTACATTGTGTCGACCCATGGGTTATCAGGCTTGCACAACCTACTGGTCAGTGTACGTCTACAGCCTGGTTTGATGAATCATTACATGGACTGACTCCGATGATCATTAATTTTTGGTATCCCACAAGGGACATTGATGTCTTTGTTTCAAGATTAGACCTGGCAGGTCTCTCCCACTGGTAGTATCCTGCCGGTGGTCTGGGAAGCAGTGATGTATTTGCTTTTATTGTGTGTCTGTATGTCTCACCGGCCTAGCTGGGTAGGAGGGGGTTGATGCTACGTGTTACACATTTGTTTATTGGACCCCTCACCCCCATATGCACAGCCTATGAACATATGTAATTCATTACTGCTGTATCATATCCTAGCTATATACATGTGTATATTTACATTCACATATATACATTACTATATACAGATATATCTGTATATGTATGCATACATGTATAAATATATACATGTATGCATACATGTATATGTATGCATACATGTATATATTTATATATTGCTGTCTATATATATTTAACAACATGTGGGTCTATGGGTGTCTGCATATGTATATATCTATATGTGGGTATGTATATGTATTCTGTCTGTGTATGTATATATTTGTACTATGGAGAGGGAGAGGTTTATCTCTATGTTGCTATGGATAGATATACACACACATACCTCTACATATATACATCTACATCTGGTTATTCTGTTCCTTGCCATATAGATTACACTTTGCTGCAGTGGGACTCGTAGTGGGTGTGACTGCTCGTTGGGCGATGCCTCTGCAAAATGAACACATTTGCTTACATTCCTGGGGCTGTCCATATAGGCCCATGTCAGCCAACACCTGCACACCTAGCCTTATAACTAGCTACCCATAGTTTCCCTACCCGCACCTCCTCTACAGCACCCATCCTTACTCTGGGTCCTGGTCGGGTCTGAACACACCACTGCACGCTGCCCACTCTCCATTTCATGGGACCCATATCATACATTGTCTCAACCCATGGGTCATCAGGCTTTCCCACCCTTGAATTCCGGGTATGTACACACCCCAGCCAGAATGTTCGGCGTATCACCTTCTTTTTCTTTTGGTCTTGTCAATTTTTGGGGTGTCCCGCAAGGGACGCTCCTGTCTGTGTTCCAAGATTAGATTTCACGGATGCACTGTGTACCCCCCCCCCCAGTTGTATCCTGCCTGTGGTCTGGGGACCAGTGGACTATTTGCATTGTTTGTGGGTTTGTGTGTATGTTACAAGTGTCCGGCTGAGGGGGTGGAAGGTCATGCTACGTGTTTCATGTTTTTTGCTTGGGCCCCTCATTTCCATTGGCATAGCCTGTGGACATATGTCATTCGTGTGTGCTGTTTCCTATCATAGCTGTATATCTGTGTATATCTACTCACACACACACACACACACACACACACACATATATATATATATATATATATATATATATATATATATATATATATATATATATATATATATATGTGTATAATTCTGCAACCATATACATATATATGTATAGTTTATATATATATATATATATATATATATATATATATATATATATATATATATTTATATATATATATATATATATATATATATATATATATATATATATATATATATATATATATATATATATATATATATATATATATATATATATATATATATATATATATATATATATATATATATATATATATATACATGTGTGTGTCTGTAAAGCAATGCATACCCCGTGCAAATGCACTTACACATGCTTACTGGTGTTTATATATGCTTAAACCTGCTTACTAGTGCCTTATTCATTATGACACTGACACTCCGCTCCAGTTCCCTTTTAATTGTCATTTTGCAGGTTATACAGCGGACAGATGTTGAAATATGTTCATGTACAGATTACTGATGGTAAATGGTATGTGATGCAGTGGGATTCGAAACGGGAATGTCTGTTCGTTAGGTGGTTGCTCTAACCGATACACTATTGCTGTGCTGCTTCATTTGCATATATACCCATATACTCATGACTCCTGGTTCCCCAAACACCCACCCCAATGCCTCACTAACACTGCAGTCATCCAGTTGGATTCATGGTGTATCCACACCACTACATATTGGCCACTCCCTACTCCTGTAGACACATCCCATTGGTTGACTCACTCCAGGTATCCTTAGAACTCCCAAACTTTTAGTCCACAAACATTAGTGACAAGAGCGACCAAAAGGACACTATTCGCAATTTTTGGGTTGTCCCACATGGAACACACATGTTTTTATGTCAAGATTAGACACTATACTTCATTACATCCTTACTCCCGTTAACATGACACTACAATAAATTAATAAGTATGACTATGAGGTAACGCACACATTACACATGAGAGCCTAATTATGTACGTGTTCGGAGTATTTCTTTTACAAACAGACCGGTTTAGTAATTGGTGTTGCCGTAGCAGGCAGATCACAGGAATGATTCCATGTGTGAGAAAGTCCTCACATTTGATTTTTACAGCACAGCACTGACTTTGGACATTGTACACTCTTCTGCATTTTAGCAGTTTCGTCCCTTCCCTCTTATGCGCAACCTATTATTCTATCTACTGTCGAGGTTTGTAAGGGCACATTCATGTTATTTATGTCTGCAAATGGAATGAATGTGTTACAGAGAATGTACTTCTACATATAGATATCGGCATGTGTGTATGCATATATACTTATAACGAACTTGCTGACCTCCATGAGATGGTCCAGTTAGAACCAGCCCATCCAACCCTGGCACGCCTGGATCCATAATTTCATACCCATAATTCCTCCACCCCACCCGAGTTCAACATACATGCATACCATCCACTGTCCAATTGCTATCACAACCATGACACACCTCCACACATTGCCCTCTCCCCAGCATTAGGGGCCTTACACGTATGTTGTCCCAACCCATGTATTCCCAGGCACTCCCACCATTTAGTCCTTGAACATACCTGCCCTTGCTTGTGTAATGGTCGGATTGCCAAACATTCTATCAATTTTTGGGTTGTCTTACCAGGGACTACCCTCTGATTGTAAAGTAGACTTAGCAGATCAACAATGTTACTCCCACTGGTAATATCCTGTCTATGGTGTGAGTAGCAGTGCTTTGCTCACTCCTGCCCAGCTTGATATGACATACTCTGACAGCGCTATATAATACTGGGGTTGCTGATGATTCCCTTCTCATTCCTTTTGTATGCTTTATTGTTACATTGTTCATTCTTCTTCATATATATATATATATATATATATATATATATATATATATATATATATATATGTGTATATATATATATATATATATATATATATATATATTATATATCTGTACATACTTATATACATTTCCTATGCTGGGCACTGCTTACACCCACGCAAGCGCACTCAGACTTGCTTATTGGTACTTATGTATGTTTACTGCTGCTTATTTGTGCTTACACCTGCTTACTAGTGCCTTATTCATTATGACAGTGCCACTTTGATTGAATGACATTTAGTTAGACATCTCATGCAATAATCTTATGTTGGTTTTACAGCAAAACAACATTCATTTCACATGGAAAATGATATGTGCTATTGTTGGGCTCGAACCGTGAATGCCTGTTCGTTAGGCGGATGCTCTGAACACTACAGTATTGACATTTACATTGATTCCGCATGTTTTTCTCTATTTGAATGATTTTGATTTGCAAGCTACGCTCAGTGGAGTTCAACGACTCGCAAACACACTGCGCTTAGCTTACACCTTCGATATTGCAGCAATACAAATGAATAATAGGGACACTGGGAATCTAACTGTGAAAGTTCTAGGGACAGGGCTTAACATTCCACTACATGCTTGTGTGTTAACTACCTCAATTTTATTTCACTATTAGTGGACACTCTTGTATGCTTAGCATACATTTAGGTATCCACGGACACTGAATTACTGACTTACTGTTAGAGGCGGGCTCTAATAGTAAGCATAGTAGGTTGTGCAACTATCAATACACAATGTGTTATATTGGCATTATACATGATGTCAGTATCTATTAATACACAATGTGTTATGTTAGTATTTAAGGGTATACGTGATGTTGGCATCTATCAATACACAATGTGTTATGTTAGTATTTAAGGGTATACATGATGTTAGTATCTATCAATACACAATGTGTTATGTTAGTATTTAAGGGTATACATGATGTTAGTATCTGTAAATACACAATGTGTTATGTTAGTATTTAAGGGTATACATGATGTTAGTATCTATCAATACACAATGTGTTATGTTAGTATTTTAGGGTATACATGATGTTAGCATCTATCAATACACAATGTGTTATGTTAGTATTTAAGGGTATACATGATGTTAGTATCTATCAATACGCAATGTGTTATGTTAGTATTTAAGGGCATACATGATGTTAGTATCTATCAAGTTAGTATTTAAGGGTATACATGATGTTATTTTCTATCAATACACAATGTGTTATTTTAGCAGTATACATGATGTTAGTATCTATAAATACACAATGTGTTATGTTAGCATTTAAGGTTCAGTACTAGCACAGATCTGTAG
The DNA here is from genome assembly GCF_019279795.1 of Protopterus annectens. NCBI lineage: Eukaryota > Metazoa > Chordata > Ceratodontiformes > Protopteridae > Protopterus > Protopterus annectens. The sequence goes on from NC_056737.1 coordinate 1,255,548,430, forward strand.
AGATTCAATAATCATTGATATTCTCACATTCGGATGCATAGCTGCAGAAACACCTTTAATCATATCATAATTATAGCATTAGATAAGCATGTGGCAAAGTCTGTTATGATGAGAACAGCATGACAGATGTGTATATTAATTAGCATACAACACACTTTTTTTTTTCAAGTGCATCATTCTTACACATTTGTCACTTAATGAATGGTAACATAGTCAGTAGCATGGATATGTGTCATAAGTGGTTATATATATAAAATATGGTTTGGACTAATTATTTATTTATTTATTTATTTATTTATTTATTTATTTTATTTTTGATTTGTTGACCAGGAATGTCTGACTGACATGAGTAGCCCTTTATCAGCAGAGGCCTGAGGATAAAAGCTCCATGTAAAATACAATCAACATGTAACAAAGCATTTTAACAGCAGACACATTCATACCTCTTAAAAGACTCTTGCAATTGATATTAGTAATATGTCATACACGAGTAAGAAAAATTAAATATAAGGTTTCATAACACAGTACAATACATATTGAGAGTAAAAGTTTGTCAGGTGATGTAGTATTGAGTATTTCGTAAAGACGTTAGCAGATTGTGCTTATGGAGGCTGAGTGCAGTGGCAAGCCCAGTTACTTTTACAGTTCTCTTTGGTGGCTGATTTAAACTGTTTAGGATTTGTGAGGATCCTTATTTCCAGTAGAAGTTTATTCAAAGCAATAGTTGGGTGATAGCTGTATACCTTGCACCCTGATTTGGTCTTGGGTTTATAGACTTGTAGCACATCTTGGGTAGAGATTTGGAGAGGTTTAGTAGGGGAATAGTAGGAGATGAGGGAAGATAAAGTCAGACAGTAGGAAGGTTGGTATAGGATCGAGTGAATGATCTGGAGCTGAGAGAGGAGAAGCTGCTGGGGTAGTTTGAGCTAGTTTAGATGTTTTAGAGAGGGACAGTGATGGGATTTATAAGTCTGTTGAGCAGCAAATCTAGTTACCTTGTTGTAGGTAGCCTCACATTTGGCCAGGAGTGAGGAGTTCAGATTTGTGAGAATTTGGGAGCTGTATAAAAGACTGGGTAGAAGATAAGCATGAGAGAGAGAAACGTTGGCCTTGGTTGGAGGAACTTCTTGTTTCTCAACAGGAACCCTAATTTCTGATGAGTCTTCCTAATATAATTGTTAACATGTAGATCAAATTTCAGTTGCTCATCAACAGTGACACCTAGGAGTTTTGTGTTGGATTCAACTTCGATGAGAGCATTATTAAGAGATCGTATGTAGAAGGTAGATTTAATATGGTTAGTTTTTTTGGAGAGAAAAAGTAACAGTTTGGGTTTTTTTTAGGATTGAGAATAGCTGGTTATTGGAGTGCCAGGTTTCAAGTGAGTTAAAGGATGTCTGAGTAGTTGAAAAGAGTTCAGAGGGAGAGTTGGCAATGGTGATGACTGTAGAGTCAGCAGCATATTATACTCGGGAAGACAGAGGACAAGAAGTATAGAGTAGATTAGTAAAGACATTAAAAAGTACTGGCCAAAGTATAGAGCCTTGAGCAACTCCCATTTTTACTGGGAGTGGGGGGGGAGGGGATAGTGCAGAGTGCCATCTCTCTGATTGCAGCCTATCAGCGAGGCAGCTAGAGAACCATGTAACAGTATCAGAGGAGAAGTTAAGGTTAGACAGTTTTTCCAAGAGACGATAGTGAGACACAGTGTTGAAAGCCTTTGATAGGTCTAGGAAAAGGCAAGAGATAAGATTGTGGACATCACTGGCAAGAGAGATTGTGTTAAGGAAGGATATTAGGGCAGTAGTAGTACTATGTTTAGATCAGAATCCATGTTGGGTGGGTGTGAGCACATTTTCCTGTATTAGGTATTATATGACTTGTCTGTGTATACATTTTTCCAGTATTTTAGAGAGGGGGAGAGGATGGCAATTGGTCTGAAACTGTTTATATCTGAAGAGTTACCTCCTTTCTGGATAGGTAGGGTGTCTAATTGTTTCCAAATGGAAGGAACTTTAGATTCAGAGATGAAGTGATTAATTAAAATAGATACAGAAAGAGCAAGTGAGTCAGCTGCAAGCTGAAAATAAGATGAGGGGATGTTGTCAGCTGATACTGAGCATGGTTTTAATTTGGAGAGTAGAATTGTGATATAGCTAGTAGGCACAGGTTTGAGGGAGAAGGTATAGGAAGAGTTTGTAGCTGGAGCAGGTTCTGGGGAGTTAGATGAGTTAGTAGCAGTTGAGTTAGACTTAGGGTTAAATATCTTCGATATGCATTCGATAAAGTAGGTATTAAAGATGGTAGCTGTTTCTTCTGGCATTCTGTCTGGGTATGCACTGGGAGAGGAGGGGTTACTGGGATGTACTATTTGGTTTATGGCATTCCAGAATTTTTAGGGATTGGATTTTAGAGCAGTTGGAGGGTTGAAATAGAAGTCTCGTTTGTCTTTATTAATGTGATTTTTTTGCCAGATTTCTGAGTTCTTTATATCTTTTCAGGTCTGGAGGGAGTTTGGTTTGTGCCCATTTTTCCATGACTTGTCTCTAGATTTCATTAGGCTGTGAATGGTATTTGATATCCATGGAGATATGTTATATTTTATACAGACTTTCCAAAGATGAGCTAGTGAGTAAGATGCTAAGGAAGATGGAGTTGAAAACCTGGACTGCTTTGTCTAGAGGGAGTTGGGTGAGGAATTGCCATTTTACTGTGGAGAGGAGGGATTTAAAGGTTTCTCTGTGAAAGTTAGATAGATTGTGACAGGTAATATATATGTGTGGTCTAGAAAAGTGAGAAGTGAATCTAAGCACTTTTATAGGGGATTGATCACTGAGGGTGTTTGGTAGAGTTTCCAGGTTATGGTATTTGGAAGGATTTCAGACTAGTTCCCAGTCTATATGGGTGCTAGGTGTTTGCAAGTTATTAGTATGGGTTGGATGAGAGATTAGTTGTGTAGAGCCATACAAATTAATTTGATGTGGAGAATTAGGATTACAGAAAGTTAACCAGTTAATACTAACATCTCCAAGGAGTATGGTTTCATTGGGAATGTGTTGAGAAAAGTATGAGAGAATGTTTTCCAGCAGAGGAATGTTATCCGCTTGTGGAATGTAAATGGCTGCTACTGTGATAGTAGTGTGGTCATTGAGTTTAAATTTAACCTTGAGTAATTCTGCAGTGGAAAGGTTTGAGTTGGTTTCATAGGGCTAGAGAGCATAAGGTGGTTAAAGGTGACAATGGCAACGCCACCCCCTTTTTTAGTTTTGTGATCTAGACATAGTATATTATATTCCAGAGGGAGAATGTCTATGTCTAGATTTTGAGGTTTTAGCCAAGTTTCTGTTAGAGAGATGATGTCAGGGTTGTGGTTTGATATCCAGGAATGGAATTGGCTGACTTTGTTAAGAATACTTTGAGTATTCATTGAGTAAAAGGAAATGTGTTTGTTTGGAAAGGATGTGTCACCTAGGTTGGCAGAGATACTGATAATGGTGGCAGGGTTGGGAACAGGTCCAGGATTAGGGTGTATGTCACCTGAGAGAAGCAGGGTTTCAGAGGAGTGGTAGAGTTTGTATTTAAGTAGGTAGTAGGTAAGGTGCTTTGTCTTACATTTAGAATATAGTGGGTGGGAGTGTGGAATTTTGATTTTTGGAAGTGGCGTGTTCAAAAAAAAAAATTGATGCAGAGATAGCTATTGACTGCAGCAGAGTAGAGAAGCCATTGGTAAGGGGATATGTTGGGTTTTTGTGGAATGGAGGTAGATGTACAGTAAAAGATGTAAGAGAGAGAAGAAGAGATAATAGAGGTAGGAGAAGAATAGAAAGGATTAAGATAGACATGGTTGTGAGGATGTAAGATTAGGCTGTAGTGATAACTGGGAGAGAGACTTAGTAGGGAAAGTTATAGGACGTTCAAGTAAGTAAGAAGAATAATGGTACTTTGTCCAGGAGGGGAGTAGGAGATTTGACAGTAGTAAGGAGGAGCTGTAGGAGGATAATTAGTTGTGTAAGGTGTGGGAAATGAAAATCTGACAGGAATGTCATGGAACACAGGAAGGGGTGTGGCTTAAGGGGTGGGAGAATCAGATGATTAAGTATGAAGGGAATGATATGGGGTGGGTGGGAATGGGGGTGGGTAGTGGAGCAAAGTGAGCCTGAGCACAGTGAGGGTGAATGAAGTGGGGCTACACCTGGAAGGTGGATATCTCAGGAAACAATCAGTAAGTTCCGATGAACTGCAGAAAAAGTTTTCCTGATTAGTTAAGGTGTTTCAGTTTAGCATACAAGTAAGAACTGAATGGGAAATATATTTCATTGCGCCATAGGACACGAGGCAAGAGTTAATAGTGTTTAAAAGGCCTAGGGACTTTAAACAGTACTGCAGAATAAGGGTCAAGAGTGGGTGAGATGATGAGAGAAAAAGGCCAGAAAGGGGTGGTTGGTGTTCAGGGTAACGTGCTCACCTTGGAGAGTGGCTACTGAGCAGTACAAGTAATTTTTAGTAGAGCAAGTAGTTTTATATGAAATAATTTCCATAAAAATTAAAAGTATTTATCTATATACTTTGTTTAGAGTCTTTTGAATAGAAAAATGCTTGAAGTTGAAGGATGGGACCCAGTCATGACTAATGAGCACAATATCCATGCCAATCAAGTGTTATCATCTTGCAGAAATGGTTGGGGAGAGAGCTAAGAGGAAAAAATGGAAGAGAAGGCATGGGAAATGTTACAAAAATATACAGGAGGAAGAAAGAATATCTTACAGCATACTAACAAAACAAAAACAATCACTAACGTTCTAGATAAAACTCTAACATTAAGAGTACATAGCCGCATACAATTTAGAGTCAACACTGTGTATCAACAAACTTAGCTCAAATTTACATGGGAATTGGGCATAACTTATCATAATAGGCACAGCTACTGAGAACAGCTGCAATAAAATGTCAGGATAACTCTAGTAAATGCAAGGTTATACCACAAGCAGAAGGACAGCAATATTGCAAGTTATTCACCCCAATAGCACACCTCAGTGTGTTGAATAGGTGAGGAATAGATAATTCAGCTGTGTTCAGTACACTTACAAGGCAATTATGTTCTATCAGCAGATAAAACAATGCCAAAACAAAGGAATAGATAATTCAGCTGAGTTCAGTATGCTACAAGGCAATTATGTACTATCGGCAGTTAAAACAATGCCAGTTCAGAGCTGCTATGCCAGCCTGTTGTGGATACAACCATCTAAAGAGTAATCTACAGTCACTATAGAGGGTGGGGAGGTAGTATAATGGTTAATGTGTTTACCACCTCCCCACCCTTTACAGTGACTGTAGAGGGTGGGGAGGTGGTAAACACCTTAACCATTATACCACCTCCCCACCCTCTACAGTGACTGTAGAGGGTGGGGAGGTGGTATAATGGTTAAGGTGTTTACCACCCTCTACAGTGACTGTAGAGGGTGGGGAGGTGGTATAATGGTTAAGGTGTTTACTTCACAGTCATAATGTACAGGGCTTGATTCTCACCTTTGAAAGGGACATTGGCCGGGCTTAAAATGGCTCATAAGGGCAACTAGCCTAATACTTGCTTATTAGCTGGAGGGACAGATTCATAACCCAGAGACTGCCCATGCTCTGGAATAGACTTCCTATACATGTCAAGCAGAGCACCTCACTGGCCCTCTTCAAGAGAAATCTTGATGATTGGATGGGAAATAGAAAGTTCACCCCGGGGATCATTGCAGTGGCTCTACTTGATAGAGGCACTGGGAACTAACGTCAGGCGGCACAATGTCAGAGCACTTCTATGGGCTAGGCTTGCAAGGCTTCCAGGCCCATTAGCCTAGTACACACCTAAGAACCTATGAACCTATATTGAAATATTACTATCATCAGGATTTAATATCAATGAGATTATACATGCTTTTGAAACAGTTGAGAAATGCGTACATTTGTTTTTCTTTTTAGCACCTTAAGCGACACCACTACCATAACAATGCAGAAGTAGCACAGGAAGCAAAAAGAATATTCCTCAACAGTACAGACCAATAAATGGAGTTATACAGAAGTTGCAATTACAGCTTTAACCAATGTAACACACACAGTCATAAAAACACACATTACAGTTGTAAAGGCCAACAATGCAAGTTAATGTGGCATTTTAGTTACCTGGTGAACACGCTACCACTGGAACACGCTCAGTGGGGAGAGTGTGTGTGGGAATGAGATTTTACAAAAATAGCGCCCTCAGATTCAGGCGTCTGATAATACCTAAGCCCCGATGTGAGGTGCTTGGGGGTGTGTGGGATACACCTGAATATCTCAGGAAACAATCAGTAAGGTCCGATGAATTGCAGAAAAAGTTTTCCAGATTAGTTAAGGTGTTACAGATTAGCATACAAGTAAGAATTGATTCAAAAAGGTATTTTATTGTGCCGTGGGACATGGGGCAAGAGTTAATAGCGATTTCAAGGCCTAGGCACTTTAAATAGTACTGTAGAATAAGGGTCAAGAGTGGGTGAGATGATGAGAGAAAGAGGCCAGAAAGGGGTAGTTGGCATCCAGGGTAACATAGTCACCTCAGAGAACAGCTACTGAGCAGAACAAGTAATTTTTAGCAGAGCAAGTAGTTTTATATGAAATAATTTCCATAAAAATTAAAAGTATGTATCTGTATACTTTGTTAAGAGTCTTTTGAATAGGAAGGCCCTTAAAGTTGAAGGATGGGACCCAATCATGGCTAAGGAGCACAGTATCCATGCCATGCAAGGGTTAGCATCTTGCAGAAATAGTTGGGGAGTTTGTTTAGAGTCTTTTGAATAGGAAATCCCTTTAAGTTGAAGGATGGGACCCAATCGTGGCTAAGGAGCACAGTATCCATGCCATGCAAGGGTTAGCATCTTGCAGAAATGGTTGGGGAGAGAGCTTGTTTAGAGTCTTTTGAATAGGAAACCCTTGAAGTTGAAGTATGGGACCCAATCACAGCTAAGGAGCACAGTATCCATGCCACGCGAGGGTTAGCTTCTTGCAGAAATGGTTGGGAAGAGAGTTTGTTCAGAGTTTTTTTGAATAGGAAACCCTTGAAGTTGAAGGATGGGACCCAATCATGGCTAAGGAGCACAGTATCCATGCCATGCAAGGGTTATCATCTTGCAGAAATGGTTGGGGAGAGAGTTTGTTTAGAGTCTTTTGAACAGGAAACCCTTGATGTTGAAGGATGGGACCCAATCGTGGCTAAGGAGCACAGTATCCATGCCATGCAAGGGTTAGCGTCTTGTAGAAATGGCTGGGGAGAGAGTTTGTTTAGAGTCTTTTGAACAGGAAACCCTTGATGTTGAAGGATGGGACCCAATCATGACTAAGGAGCACAGTATCCATGCTTTGCAATGGTTAGCATCTTGCAGAAATGGTTGGGGAGAGAGCTGATGAGCATGCTACCTCTGGAACATGCCCAGTGGGGAGAGTGTGTGTGGGAATGAGATTTTACAAAAATTATTTAGAAGTGATGTATTATTTCCAAATACAGTTGTGTCAGAGGCAGCATCGTATTAGAAAATGTTTGGATAAAAAACATGTTATGGTTGGAGTCAACAACTTATGTAAAAGTAAGCACATATAAGCTGTTACATCAGAAGCTTGTTATCACATATACATTATAGAGTTGGAAGTGCTGAATCTTTGAACTGTGCAGAAGGATGAAGCAAGTCTAAAGGATTACATAAGATCTGCATTCAGTAATGAAATTCATGTATATGTATTACATAAGATCTGGCATTCAGTAATAAAACTCATGTATTGATGAGTCCATAAGAACATGTTATGGCTGGTCTGCATTTCTGCCATCAGAAGCTACATTTTTCCTTTGAAACAACTAGAACTGTGTAACATTAAATCATGTACACAACATTAATACTGCAAATGCAAATTGTAGTAATACTTAGTCTGCTAAATATTCACAGGTTGTTCAGAGGTGACTAAGGATATGAAGAAATGTCAGCTACTGCCTTTTAACACAATGTTTTGGGAACTGTTGCAGATTATGCTGAAAATGTAAACCAGTGGCAGTCACACCTAATCTTTGTTAATGGCTAGACCTACCACATTCTAAAAGAATGGGAGTCACATGAGGATGGAAGTCCTACAAGGACTGGCTGGAACAGATTAAGAACCTCAGCAAGGCTGGAGCCAGTGCACGAACCACTGTGACTTTGATCACCGTTTTAATATTTTCCTACAATGAGAGAATAGAGACCACAGTGCAACCTTGAATCAGAGCTAGTCCTGCAAGACTTGTATCCCAAGACCCACCAGATCATGTAGACTCCTCTGAGAGTACCTCAGACTGCACATTTTTCTAGGGCATCCACTTTCCCCTCCTCCTTTTAACTTACATTCTCCAAGTAAACATTTGTAGGGGGATATATACACAGACTAGCAGAAAAAAATCCATACTGTCGTATGACACAAATTAATATTTTTTTCTCTTCCTTCTGTAGCATTTTTGTCCTACTAAGTGGAATTGTTAGCTGGTGCTGCCTTTGGTGAAACGTCTCTCTTATTAAGATTAAAATAATAAACACACATCCATAGGCATTTGTGCATAACACACTGCAGTCCTTCAGTAAAGTGTATGTGGAGGAACCATAATAGCTTTTTCCTACAGTTTAGCAAAGGTATGTGATACAACAAAGAGCTTATTTTTGGACTTCAGCTCTGAGAACTTTTTTTGGTCCTCAACTTTGATATAGTGGGTGCCAAATGGAAGCATAAACCAGAGCACCTACAGACTTTGCTACTACTCTGCCACACATACTCATTTCTTCAGAAATATGTCAGCATGAATTATATCAGAAACATACCTGATTAGAAATATATACCACTTATAATATCATTAAAATCTGAAACATATTATGATCATATTCAGAATAACTTTATAGTGATAAGAATAAAGAGCAAACGTAAGCACTTTATATAACCAAGTATTGTACTAATAAAGAACATGTAAGGATAAACACAGAATAAACAATCATATCCCATATGTGCAATCAAAATGAAAGAAGGCTCAGCAATGAAAAATAAAAATAAGGTAATACATTGTCCATAAGACTATACTGTTTATATCACTGTGGAAATTGGACTTCCAATGTATATTGCACACAGTGGCAGAGATACAACATAACACATACATGTAGCAAATCCAAAATTATAGCTAAATATCTGAATTCTGTTATTTATTATAAAATCTATATTCCCTTAATATCTTCTTACAATTTAATGATAACAAGTGCATTTTAAGACAATTGCTAAAGTCTATGAATGGGTTCTCTAGGATCTGCACCTTCCATCTCTGCAGATTTTCTAGGTACCTCTTTCACATGTCAGCCTATAGATATAGCCAGTAACATCAGTACTGAGGTTACAGATCACTTTGGGATTTAGAAAATTCTTGAAATTATTAAACAGATGCAGCATTTCTATATTCAGATAATGATGTTCTGCACAGTGGTTAGAGTGTAGAAAAGTATTGTAAATGGCTCCCTAAGCACTCACAATATCGAATGCCGACAAGCTGGAAAAAAGACCAAAAACACAGTAGAAGAGCAAATCTCAAAAATCGCTCTTCTCCTTTAAACTGCAGGGGGGCAAGCCCCCCATACATCCCAAACTTATATATCAACTCCAAGAGTTTCATACCTCAGAGAAAACGGGAAATATTCTGAGAAATTACACCTCAGACTTCATAAATATCAGTCCAATCTTTGGGCCATTCAGTCTCTGTATCTTGAGACTCACTCTAGTGGTTCTCAACATTTCAAGTGTTTACCATTATGAATTGCTGCAAAGTTCACAGGTATCTGTAAACAGCTGTGAATCAGTGATGTTTGAGTACCTATGCGGAAGAAATCACACTGTCTTGTGGCAGTTATTGTACATATTCCAATGCTGACATACAATTAAAGGTCACCAAAAAGTTCAGTTGGAGGCAGAAACCGCAACCACACAAGATTTATTTAAAAATAGATTTTAACTCCAACTGTAACTCAATAAAAACGTTTTCGTCGGAGAAAGCTCTCTGACTTCTTCAGATAATACAGGTGTAACTCTAAAAAAAAATTAAATACTAGTCACATGAGTTGCTAAATAGGTTAATTGATGAGCAATCATCTATTAAAGTAACAAGGTATGATATATGCATATGTTGTATTTGTGAACAAAATAATTTGATTGCAATACCAACATAAAACAATACAAAGAATAAAAATTAGTTGGTAATGTGTAAAAGGTAATAATACATAACATAGTTATTTAATGTATAAAACAATAAATAATAAACCCAAACAAGCAGACTAGTTGAAAGTGTTTCGAACTGAATAGATCATAAAATTGTATGTGTATATACACATTTGTATAAATATACCTAATATACCATAAAAATATTTGATGTATAAAAACATATATTGTTGCCATGCTCATATAAAGGATATCCAGTATATATATCATACCTATTTGGAATAAACATTAACAAAAAATAAACATTGGGAAAAAAGAGCAACATAAAGAGCCTGTATACATATACAGTGTGTGACCTTCGCAATTTTGCTGCTCTTAGCTTGAGAAGAGGGACAGTAGATATATTATCATTCAATCCTGGTGTACTGTTGGCTTCCAGTATTATTTGCCAATAGGTCTCTCGATACTCCAATTTAGTTTCCCAAGGGCCACCCCTGGCTTCCCTAGGGAGGGTTCCAAAACAAAAAACAAAAACTTTGCTAGGTTACATACTAAAGTGTGTTTATATAGAGCATTTTTAGAGTTTTGTTTTTGGATTTCATACATGTGCTCATATATTCTACGTCTTAGATGTCTCTCGATTTTTCCAACGTAGAACCCCTCACACATCTGACACATAGCAATGTATACTAGCCCTTGTGTATTACAATTGGAGTAAGAGGATGCTGTAATCCATCTATTCCTAGCTGAAATTAATATTTTCTCAGTTTGTGAAATGCTGTTACATTGTAAACAGGCCCCGCACTTGAATGTGCCCTTGCGTTGGTTGGAAAATCCATTAACCAACCTCCATGTTCAAGTATGCTTTTAATGTTGCTACCCTTCCGAAAAACAGTTTTCACTGGCTTCCCTTTAAGGTTGGGGAGATTGGTAAAATCACTAAAATTCTCCCATTCTTTTTCTATTATATTTCTGATAATGTCAGCATTAATGCTGTAATCTGTAACGAAGGCTCTTTGCAACCCTACTGATGTTTTTTGAACATTACTAGAACCCATTGAAGGATATATATTCCCAGTACCTAGAATGGGTTTGTGTTTACAATTAAAGGTATTTGTTCATATGTCAGTGCATGGGTATTAATAATGTGGGCAAGAAAAAAATGATCAATCAAGTTTCTAGTTATTTCAAATCAAATGTGTTCCACATGTGGGACAACACTATTAAAGGCCACCTATACCTCATATTCAGTCACAGATCCATTCTCCTTCACAGCCTTCAAAATGTCGCTGGCAGCATTTTTTTTTTCCTGTCACTAGACTAACTCTGATCTACAACAGGAAAAAAACTCTGCAGATAGTGTCCACTTACATGTAACAGAAAAAAAAAGCATAAACTATCTTCAAAAATGTAAGAGAAAAAGACAGTTCAGAAAAAAAACAATAGCACCAACAGAAAGCTTATAAAATACGAAGAAGACACTAATTTTCAATAGTAAACAAATAGCCATTACTTTGCTATTTTATAGCATTTTGAGTTCAAATTTTCAACTCATCACCACCTAAAATATACAAAAATTGAGCAATTCAGATACAAATTGTGGTTTTTGAAAATGGCCAAAAAATAAACTTTACAAATGAAAGTGTGCAACAATAGTTAAATAGAAGGGTCCCTAAAATGATACCTTAAACTTTTCTTAACAAAATTTCATAGTTAAAATGTTACAACCTCATCCAGCAATCAAGTTAGTTAAAATGGGTTGAAGAACTATTTTACATTAAAATACATTGCTTAACATACATAAACTACTAAACATAAAAATCATACTGAAAAAAACAGGCCTGTTTTATAACTGCAGCAAGGCATTGAAGGTGTGCATGCTAAAGATCACGGCAAACTGAAGGATGGTAAGGCACCACACAAAACCCTCAGGCATGTGGTAGTATCTGAACTATGTGCACCCCCCCTTAGTCTGTACTGCCTTATTGCTTAACTGCATGTGTGTGTGTGTGTGTGTGTGTGTGTGTGTGTGTGTGTGTGTGTGTGTGTGTGTGTGTGTGTGTGTGTCTGTGTGTGTGTGTAGTAGGATAGTGTTGTGATTATCACAAAATAACAGACTAGAAGTAACCAAAAATGTTTTGATAATATTTATAGCACTGTTATGACGAGTCCATTGTTATAAAAGTGATATTTATTTAAAGGAAGTAAGGTAAGTGTTTTTATGAAGTTGTACCTGTTTTTATTAGGAAGCGAAAGATACCTGACTATATAGATATACTTGTTATTCCCAGTTCAACACAGGATATGATAAACGATGCTTGTTTGTACCATAACAGTAACTGAGCTTTGTCCTCCCCCCAAAAAAACAAGTGTACCCATGTTCATGCCATAACAGTAACTCACCTATGTTCCCCCCAAAAGAACAGTATATGCTTGTTTGTGCCATCCAACCTGACCTTCAGTTGCAGGCAACTGCATATCATATTACTCTCAGTTTATATCTCCACACATTTTAAGGCCAATTATATGGAATGGCTTACACACTGTATGTCCCATACTACTGGTCAGATAAGTGATGAATTAGCAAGAAACACAGAAATATAAGAGGCCTGTATATTTACAAGCATAATCATAACAGGTTGTGTGATCACTAAGTGCACTACATCCAAATATAATAAAGATAATTAAATATACAAATAACAGTTGATGATTTGATAGCAGTGTACATTATGTTGCAGTTACTTGTATGAAGAATGAGTTCAATTCTTTGCTGCATAGCAGTTTGTGTGGCAAAGAGGAATAATTGCTCCATCCTGTTTTCTGAATCTGCACTGGTGTGAGAGTTCAAATCCTGAACTATGTAGAAATATCTAATGTGAATTAACATTTTCTGCTGTGTATGTCATACATCGCTTTTCGTCATTTGACGTATGTCTCCCTTTTCTTTTTCTTGTCTTATTTTTCTTGCTTTTAATTCCACTTTTTGTGGGAAGCGCTGCATAGCACAAATAGTGGAACCAGAGAACAAATAAATTTCAGGTTTGGCTGTGCTTATCTGGTTTGCGAAAAGCATAACATTGCAGAAACAGGGAAACCGGACCCCCTAGGAAACAGACAGGCAAAAATAGAAACTAGATACATTCAAGTAATGCTCTTGGCCATTGTGAAAACCAGGTCTGGAGTACAGATGGTACTGGATTCTAGTACAGAGTGTGCAACCTTTGTTTTACTGCTCTGACATTGCAGTAATGACATGCAACACAGACAGCTGTTTCCTCACCCTTCATGTGGCAACAGGTGTAAGTGTAGGACTGCCATACACATGGTCCTGGGTTTGAATACAGCATATTCCATACACTATTACTTTTATTGATTTAGTAATCTTTGTATTATCACATTTATAATCAAATGTATGACTGCAGGTATACTGTGTACTATAGTCCTGTAAATGTATTCCTGCTATCTGGACTGGTATGGCCTTCACTTTTGCCAACAGCATATACACAACTGCCTGTACATGCAATAACCCTAAAATTGCATTGCTGCCACTGTTTCACTCAGCTTACTATTGTGCAAAAGTGGTGCTAATAACTAGCAGGTATATGTTAGATACTCAGTACTAATTGTCAGACGTTACCAATGCGGCTCTCATTTGCACACTGCTTACCTATGCACAAACAGGTGTATCTCTTATGCATGTACACATTTTTATAACCATTGTGCAAACCCAAGGCTTGCTGTGCTATGCAACTGTATATATGATGCTGTATTATTGGTGTTTATTATCCATTTCCTTTGTATGACATGAAATTGCATGTGTAAACATTAAAAACTCAAGGTCCTATCTAACAAAATATCACATATTTACAATACATCCATCTGTTGCCACCCCCCAAGTACTGCAACCCTTGTGTCTCAGTACTTATTCCACACATATATCAAACACAGTATAAAAATGCAATCTCAAATGCTGTGTGCTATGCAATGCACATCAATCTGGTAACTTGCAGAGCTACAACTATTGACCCATATCCCTAAAAATACTTACTTGCAAGGCTATGGACAGAATCAGCACCGACCATATCCACAGGGAGATAGGTGACCTTCAATACGCCTGACCCTACCCATTTTGTTTTTGTCAAGGGTACATCTTGCTTATTGAACCTTGTGGATGTCTTGGATATTGACCCCACAAACCTGGATGAGGGATAACAGGGCATGCCACCTATGTTGAATTTTCCACAGCCGTTGACACTAACCCCATTCATGTGTCATAGTGAAGATCTCCCATGTGGGAATTAAGCCATACAGTAGTACAGGGATAGGCAACTGGCTCACCGACATAACACACACTCTCAAAGTTGTGGACTGCACCTCCACCAGTAGCCAATTACCATTAGAATACCACAAGGATCTGTGCTGGGGCCTCAACCATTTGCAAACTACTTCCCTGAAGCACAGGCAATGGCAGATGGCCTATGGTTAACCAAGTTTGCAGATGACTGGTAACTGGACACACTAATATAGAGTCCCCCAGTGATGGTAGTATATTACAGAAGGAGCTGCCACACACAAATGATTGATGCCAAACCCACAGACTGAACCTTAAAGCATACAATGGTTCATTATCCCCTTTGGTGATTAAGTGCTCCTGCTAATTATGATATACATAGCACCCCTCTAAGCTCAAACACAGTGTTGTGAGACTTAGGAACATGTGTTGATAGCAATCTACACTTTCATCACTATGTGTCCATAGTGGTGACACACACATTCTGCATTGCATACATGATACATATTGACATCACATCCAAGACCAGGGTAGTCATATCTCTGTGTACTCTACCATGATCAGACTACTAATTAAGTACAATGCTTCCTTCTGTCTGTACCTCACCAGACACCTGCAGCAATTGGAGAAAACACAGGGTTCTGCCTGGGAGACTCCAGGGCATCCACGCATGACATTCATGGAAAAACTGAAAGACTTGTCAGTGTACTCAGTATCATGCAGGCTACTGAGAGGTGACCTATGCCTGCCCTACAGACCAGTCTCAGACCTGGCCCTACTGGAAATGCTGCACATCTGCAAATCAAATGAGACAAGAATAACTTGGCCCAGGGTTCTCCACCTAGCCTGTGTCATAAATAGAACATGCTGGGGAGACAGATATATCCCCCAGTGACTCACACTCCTCTGCAGTAGGCTCCCACTGTGTGTGAATCAGTGCTACTTAATGACCCTGTTCAAGTGCAACCTTGACTACTGATTGTGTGATTGTAAAGTCACCTCTGTGGTGGCACCTATGTCCCTCATGGAAAGGGACAGTTGGTGCTGTAAACTGCTCTGCTAACAATGACCATCCAACTATGCTCAGTAAGAGTACTTGTGTTTTTACACAGCTAGGCTTGTAAACACCATAGGGCCATTAGGCTAGTAGCCTCCTATGTACATATGAAGACATGAGCCTGTGCAGGTCTGCCAACATTTTGTCTCCCACATGGTCTGCTGATGTCATCTACTATAAGTTCACCTGCAGTCTTGTAAAAGTCATACTGTATTTTGTAGTCTGTATACTTAGACAGGTAGGAGTTCTGCTCTCACTGCAGTCAACTGGGTGGGTGAGTGTGTCTAACCAGAAGAGCAGAAGTGCGTATCCTGCAGTTACTACTCCATTCCCATGAATTGACAGTATTTTGATACTTGCCCATGCCTACAGATTAATTTCATGCAGGCCTACCAACCTCTTCTCTACAACATGCACTGCTGATGTCATTCACTATACGTTGACCTTCAGCCATATATTAAAAGTTAGACTTGTGCCATGGAACTTGTGTTAAGTACTTTCTGTAGTCTGTGCACTTAAGAAGGGGTTCTGTTCTCATTGCAGTCGAATGTGTGTGTCTAGTCAGCAGAGTAGAAGTGGTATCCTACAGTTTCTTCTCCAATGGCATGGATTGCAAGTATTTTGACACTTGCACAAGCCTACACATCCATTTCATGCAGCCCTCCCAACCTGTTGAATCCCAACATAGCCTGCTGATGTCATCTACTATAAGTTTGCCTTCACTCCTGTATAAATCAGACTTGTGCCATGGCACTCATGTTAAATACTGTGCCCTGTGGTCTGTGCACTTAGATAGGGGTTCTGTTCTCACTGCAGTCAACTGTATGTGTCTAGTCAGCAGAGTAAATGTAGTATCCTAAAGTTACTTCTCCAATGGCATGGATTTCCAGTATTTTGATACTTGCACAAGCCTACACATACATTTCATGCAGCCCTCCCAACCTTTTGTCTCCCACATGGCCTGCTGATATCATCTGCTATAAGTTTACTAGCACTACTGTATAAATCAGACTTGTGCATGGTGCTTGCATTAAGCACCCTGTTCTGTACTTTGTGTGTTTAGATAGGTACAGGTTCTATTCTCACTGCAGTCAAGTGTGTGTATGTTTGTGCTTGTGCTCAATCTTGACATTACAGAGAGCCTTTTACACCAGCATGTTGGACATTTATTCTGTCTTTAACAGACACTGCTGATGTCAACAGCTAAACAGTGTTGTCTGACACACTCCAAGTCGGAGTTGAGCTGTGGTGATTGCATAAAGTACAGTATTCTGAAGTCTGCATACCTGGATAGATAGGGGTTCTATTCTCACTGCAATCAAATATGTTTGTGCATGTGTGTGTGTGTGTGTGTGTGTGTGTGTGTGTGTGTGTGTGTGTGTGTGTGTGTGTGTGTATGTATGTGTCTGTGAGCTGTTGTTTGACATTACCAAGAGCATTTTACACCAGCATGTGGGACACTTATTCTGGCCTCAACAGACTCTGCTGATGCCACCAGCCATATGATAGTTTTAGATATGCAGTAATCCCGCCAGGGCATGATCAGACAGTGGTCTGGAGGCCAGGCAGATATCACCTCATCCTGTACCAGACAGATTACAGTGGCATGTCTTTTAAACTATCCACATACATCATGGCATGGTTTGTAGCCTCTATGTTATGTTGATGAGAAAGGCCTGTGGTCTCTCCAGAGACACTTTCAAGATATAAGCTGACACATCCAGTGGAAGTAAGGTAGCCTGCAGTGCTGTTGTCATTCCCTCCTCCAGAACAGTAATCACTCACAGCTGCAATCCATTAATAATTTGCACCATATAAAACTGTAGATAGGAAAACAGATGTTGAGGTGAGTTCTATATGATTGGAACAGTGAGATAAAGCATTTTCATCAGGATATCTTTATAGATGAGTACTGAATCTCAGAAGGTAGTGTTCCAGTTTGTCAGCTACATACTGCATATGCTGGAATGTATTTAACAATAATGTGAAGCACAGGCTTTTACATTCATTACTTAGAAGTGTACTGATGGCATGGCCATGTTTGTCAAGCTATTTCAGAGGCAGACATGATCTTGTGAGGACTGTGAAGTAAGAAACTGCAATGTGTATGATTACTTTCTAACATGTATTTTACAGGATATTCCAATCCAGACATATGGTGCACATCACAGGTGACACCGTGATATCCAGATCTTAGGTATGTAGTACAGCACGGCATTTTCTTTTCTCTTTCCTTTGTTTTCTTCATTTAAATGTTTTGTTTTTTACAACTGTTTGAGTGATGCGCTGCATAGTGCAAACAATGGAACTGGAGAATCCGGGTGACCCAATAAGGAGACAGACAAAAATAGAAAATATACCATTTATTATATTCCTGTCAGTGTGTTCCTGCTATCTGGACTGGCATAGCCTTCACTGTTGCCTAAAACACATACAAAAAGTACTGCATATCTAATAACACTGAAATGTTGTTGCTTGCCAGTGTTGTGCTCTGCTTACCATTATGCACTTTCAAGCACCATGTTTGTGCAGTGGTAAGCATTGCAGAATATTTTCAAACAGTGTGCTCACTCCCAGTAAGCATAATAACTGAATTGGTGGAAAAATATCATTCTACATGAGTCGTGATCTGTGTTAGGCATGGCAGGCATTCGTGGAGAGAGTGAGATTTTGTGCTCAAAGATGAGGTGTCCAGGAGTCCAAAGTGTTTGTTGAACTCATAGTGAAGGAACATGGGCCCAGACTGTTGCAGAGGGACTATTCCAGATCAGAGTACAAGTCAGAGGCATAGGATAGTCTTTCCTGGGCTGTAACCAATGCTACTGGTATCCCCCACACAAGCGAACAATGTAGACACCACTATAATGACCTCTGGAGGAAAAAGAGGGACACCCTTGAAAGTTGGATCAAGGAAGGTAGGACTGGGGGCACCCCATAGATTTGTAAGTTATCAATTACAGAGACTACTTGTAAGAGTTAAAAGCTGAATATAGTCAGGACTGGTATTCATAATGGTGTTCTGTTCTGTTTTTTCCACAGCTGTCACAGAGCAAGAACTGAATGTAAGAACCCATGCCACTAGATTACCACAGATGAGAGAAGCATGTGGTACATGGGCAGTAGAACAGTACTGTTACTGTAGTATTAAAAGTTTAAGAAAGTTTTTTAGAGTATCTTATACACTTGTATCAAAGTGAGCATGCGTATCTCAACTTTAAAATCAAGCTATGCATGTATTAGTCTGTAGGCCAAACCAGCAGTACAGTATTAGACAGTAGTCAGAGACTGGGGGTTCATATACCACACTTCTCAGCAATACAATACTGTTAATTTGTCATCAGTATTTTAAGGTAAATTCAAACACTAGACCAATGCCACAAATGACCTGCTGTGAAATGTAATCTTTATAACTGGAACATTTTACCACTGTTCTATTGTTTCCCCATTTATATCCTTTGTCCTTGGAACAGTGGTGACATGGGGAGCAAGCAAGGAGAAGAACAATAGGAATTCACTGCTAAACTGTGACAGTTAGGATTAATTGTATGAAATACATGTACTGCAAAACTGAGTTGGTGGCAGCAAGTGTTAATGCATTGATATACTCCTTGTTGTTTGAGCCAGATGGTGCTGGGTTCTAATACAGGTGTATGTGATGCTTTTACAGGTGTCTATGATACATTGACATAGATTTATATATAGGTGTCATTCACCGTTGCTTAGCGATGTTGAGGGATGTGCACCTTCGCACAATAATGCTTTATAAAAAAAAAATGGGTAAGATAGGATGGTGAAGGGAAATCTTTGCTACACTGTGACAGTTACTATTGATTGCATAAAATACATGTGCTACTTAACTGACTCTGGCACCATCTATGAATGCTTTGAGCAACTCCTTTTTTAAGGCCAGAGGGTACTGGTTTCAAATCCAGGTGTATGTATATGCTTTTCAGACAGTTCATACTAATGTACAGTCTATTTATTCGACCAACTTTCTAGGTGTGGAAATGCAATATTACATGTCTGTACATATTTTATGGACCATTGTCCCCCCATTATGTATGCCTTTGGTTTTGCTGAAAGTTAATGATAGGTATTTTTGTGTTTTATTGTAACACATCTATGCCCCGTTTTATGTCTCTATGTCTGTTTATGTAATATGTATCCTTGCATTCTGTTGGCCTTTATAGAGTAATGTGCATAATCAATGCAATCTATGTAGCCTTGGTGATCATTGTAGCATTTTGCACAAATCCGTGAACCATTGGAGATTTAACTTACATGGAATTGCTATCTGCATTCGCTTTCAAGGTTTCATGGCCAGCAACACTGCCGCAAGCTGCAAAACCTTGCTTACACACGCCACGCCTCATTAATATGCATTGCACAATGATGCTCAATGAGTACTGCTGCAGCCACAGATACACTCCTTGTAGGCTGGTGCGAAACCTGCACAGAGTTTATTGAATCCTTGGGTTAGTGTTCTGCTGTATGTGGTATGTGTCTGAGTATCTTGTGAAGTGATAGTGTTACTGAAAAGGCTTTTCTAAGGTAAGGTGTAGGTCTGGTGTTAGGGGAAGAGGTAGGGTTAGAGTTAGCATGTATTAATAAAATAGCATGTGGGAACTATTTTCCTTGGAAATAACTGCAAAAAAAGATTAAAATTAGTTCCATTAGAGAGTATTTTAGGCAAAGCTAAGCTTTCTTACTAATTAAACATAAGGTGTTTTGGCTTGCTCTAATCAGACTTTAAAGAAACCATTAGCAGTCATTTCTTTTTTTTGTAACAAAAAACATCTTTATTAAATTACCACAAATGACATAGGCAAACTTACATTTATATAAATGAAAAACAAACATTGGCAGCACTTTAGTTGCAAACATCATGAATCACAGACTCCATTGAAACAACTGTAGTTGCAAACATTATACATTACTTATAATCTAAAAAGTCATTGTCAATTACGCATTATACAGTTCATTCAAATCCTGACTTCTTTTAAACTATGTTCCTTCTCTGCATATATTGTTCCCACAATTCACATTTTTTTAATTTCCTCTTTCCCTTTTCTAAAGATCCAAATTCTATTTGTTTTATTTCTGTTAATATATTCACTGCTTTTAGTAAAGTTGGTTTAGACTTTGATTTCCATTTTGTAGTAATTATTACTATGGCAGCAACCATAATTAGACTCAACAAGGCTTTACTATGTCTAGGAAATTCTGTTTCTGTATCATAGCTCAAAAAAACCATCTCTCTAGTTGATCCAATCTGCTCACCCAGCATCCCTGATAGAGCAGTCCGCAGGGAATCTTTAAAGTCTGCCAACTCTTCACACTCCCAAATAATATGTTCCCAACTGCTTCTTTCTTCCCCGTCATACCTTCAACATTTGCTGTTCACCTGAGGAAAAATTATTTGGAGTCTACGTGGAGTATAAAAATACCTATGTAAACACTTCCAGGCAAAGATCCTAATTCTTCTAGACTTTCTTGTGTATCTTGGAGATATACATATATATGCGTACATCCCCTCATTGTCTGTATGTGAATTGCTTATCCAGTCTCTCTTCCCAATCCTTTCTAAGCTCCTCTAATTGATACTTATAGTTATCATGCAATATTTTATATGCTGTACTAATTATTCCTTTTTAATAGCAGCTTCTGTTCTAGATTCTTTTAAAAACTCTACCAGTGCTGGTCTTTTATTTAAGACCCCCCTGTTTATTTCTCTTTGCCTATACTCTGATATCAATCCTTGATAGGGAAGGCCGTCTCTAACCTGCAATCAAAATAGTGGTATTTTTAAATTCTTGGCATCTTCCCATTCTATTACCTTTCCCTTTCTAGTTCTTTGCTCCCAGTACCTTGGTTCCTTTGCCAGTTTTCTCCAATAAATTCCAGCCCCCTCTTGCCTATATTCTGTATCCCTAATTGCAGTCATCCCTATCGGCAGAATCTCTTTTCTCCATTCCTGTGCTGATTTAGTTCTTAAAATACTCCCTGCTATTATATGAATATAATATTCTGCATGATTGTTGTCATTCTTCATAAGAGTTTGCATCCAAAATCCCAGTCTTTCCTTGTTTCTTGAGCTTCCCCCTGTATCATCATCTTCCCTTTCTACTTTGAATTATAGTTTTCTGCTTGTGCTATTTATAAGAGCCTTAACTCTGTTGTTCTAAAATACCCCCTCAAATTGGGTAATCCTAATCTGCCTTGTTCTTTTGGAAGAATCAGTTTATGCCACTTGACCCTTGCTGTCTTCCTCTCCCAGATAAAATCCTTTAGCTCTTTTTCATTTGCTATCCACAGCTTCCATTAGCACTCATGTTTGTCGATTTTGACAAGATCCTCCACTGGATTATCAGTTAAGGCCTAAACAAATTTTTTTTTCTTTTTAAAATAAATACTTTGCTGTGAGGAACTTCCACAAGACTTGCAGGAATCATAGAAGAACTGGTAATGATTGAGGCAGCAGGTAAAATTATTGAACCAGTTGAACTCCATAAATACGTGGAAGTATTGGTCACACCCCTGACTTACTTTTACTTATCATGTGAGTAGGACAATAAACAAAGCTACCACTTTGCTTAGAGCTGACTACAAAATATCATACCCCTTAACAGCTAAATGCTGACATTCCTTAGAAAATTAAAGGGACTGCTTATTCTCATCATGGAATACACGCTTTCACTCACTTTAGCATCTTCAGTATCCAATACTCAGATACATCCAAGTCACATTCAACAAAATAAGTTACTTCGCATGTAAGTTATCCATCAGGGAGAACCACTGGCTTACAATGGATAAGACAGGGGCATGTGATGATAACTTAAACATTACAAATATTGTGCCTAATAGTATTGCAACTAAAACGTAAAACACACAGGCGTGCAGTGTCACATAAAATATCTCACAAAACTTAAACACATTGGTATTACAGGGTGCTCCACTCTGTCTTGTACCATCCAACATGGGGGATCTACCCCTACTAAAAGAAACTGTTTCCTGGCAATATAAGACTGAATTAGTAGTACTTGCTGTATATGGGCCCAATGCAGACATGATACTGGGAGATTTAAGCCTTGTGTACACCTCAATGCAACCATTTCTGATTATCTCCTGGATAAAACAAACAACACTCACTATTCTCCATGATTTATTGACCTCCATGCAGTGTTACCTCCTTAATGAAATGTTTTTACATACTCTTATGCTAATATCATGTATAGTTACTAATCAAAGTTTTTGTGCATATGTTTCATTTGTGATTGACTGCAGTTAACTTGTCTTCTTATTTCATACTCTGTTTTACAAGTACTGTGATATGTTGCAAATTTCCTCTTCTGTACTACCAATCCCTTATGATTAGGTATTTTGTATTATGGGTGTTTTTTCTCATTGTCAGTTGTGGAGTTGTTCCCGGGCCTCTGCTGAAAAAGGACATGTGTCCAGATGGACTTTCCCAGTAAACAAACGTAAAATAAGTAAATAAAGAGACAGCCCTACCACCATGCTGTACCACAAAATGGACTGCCTTTATGGCCTGCAGCAAATGCTAATCAGGTATTCCAGGGATCATCCTATGCTAATTAGCCATGTGCTTCCCCTGAAATGCCTGTGGTAAGACATGTAAACATTCACCCATTGCTTCCAATGGATGAAGCTGTGTTAGAGGTAAGTGGCAAGAGATTAGCAGACAGGAAGTGGAGGGATGTGTTCGTGTGTGTGTGTGTGTGTGTGTGTGTGTGTGTGTGTGTGTGTGTGTGTGTGTGTGTGTGTGTGTGTGTGTGTGTGTGTGTGTGTGTGTGTGTGTGAAACATAAATCAAGTATGCTTTCTCTTGAGAATGCAACATTTTATACATTCTAAACTATATCTTGTTTTTTGTGATAGCAAGGAACAAGGGATTGGAATATGTCCCCTATATCTAAATATACTGTTCACTCAGTATCAGAGAAAACATCAGCTTTGGCCGGCTAAGAACTTGCTGTATTCAACTGGACATATAAAAGAATTTAAGTACCTTTATCTGCACTTTTTTTTCAAAAAAATACAGTATTTAAATTGATTTTAACTGTGTGTTGCAGGAATATTAACTGAACTGGAAGTTAGTCAGTGTTTGCTGAATTTTGTTATTTGCTAGTAAATGCAGGTGTGGGGGTAGCCACATTCTTTGATTTCCTGTCCTTGCCTACTTAAGTGGTACAGTGTGAAATATTTTCTGCTTAAAAACCTCAGCTTTGGCCGGCTAAGAACTAGCTGTAGTCAACTGGATGTATAAGAGAATTTAAGTACCTTTATCTGCACTTTCCTTTTCAAAAAATACAGTATTTAAATTGATTTTAACTGTGTGTTGCAGGAATATTAACTGAACTGGAAGTTAGTCAGTGTTTGCTGAATGTTGTTATTTGCTAGTAATTACAGGTGTGGGGGTAGCCACATTCTTTGATTTCCTGTCCTTGCTTATTTAAGTGGTACAATGTGAAATAATTTCTGCTTAAAAACCTCAGCTTTGGCCGGCTAAAAACTTGCTGTATTCAACTGGACGTATAAGAGAATTTAAGTACCTTTATCTGCACTTTTTTTCAAAAAAATACAGTATTTAAATTGATTTTAACTGTGTGTTGCAGGAATATTAACTGAACTGGAAGTTTTTGCTCTTCAGTTAATCCCAGCCACCCTCCCTGTTTTTGTTTTGGTGTTAATCTTAGTGGCCTTGAAGCTGCCTATGAACCTATGAATCTAAAAGTCATCTCTTCCCTTTTCTTAGAGTCATTTGACCTCAAAGAATCCTTTGACAGTCTAGCCAGTTGTCATGCTGCCCTAATATACAGCAGTCATGTTTTTTGGAGCTAAACTCTGGAATTCTGATCCTTCCTCATTTGTGGAAATATGCTCTATTTATGCTTATATTACATAACTAAAGTTCTGTCCATAGCTCTCAGCTGTTCTCAATTTTGCTTAATGCACCTGATTTCATCGTACATTTTTGCCCTGTCCCTGTACAGTTTTTGACATTATGATAAATCATTGAGGATTATAGTTCATAGGTTCATAGGTTCATAGGTTCATAGGTTCATACTAGGCTATCTGCCCTAGGGCATTTATAAGCCTAGCCAGAATGTGTTTGGCTTTTGCCGCCCATTTTAAATTTATTTTGCTATGCCCTTTTTCTAGGTTAGTATACTGTGCCTCTGTCTAACAGTGACACAGAAGTGATACCCGGGGTAAACCTACGATCTCCCATCCACTCATCAAGATTCCTCTTGAAGAGAATCATTGAGGGACTCTGCCTAACCTGGACTGGGATTTTATTCCAGAGTGAAGGGAGCCTCTGGGTTATGAATCTGTCCCTCCAGCATGTCCTATTTATTTCAGTGCTGAGGTTCAAGTCTCTCGAGCGTAGCTCGATGGGATTTGGATTTTCTGAGGTGCAGCATGTCCATTAATTCCGGGTTGGACATGGCTTTATACATCAGGCACAGATCGCCTCTGAACAGGCGGTATGCCACTGAGTAGAGCTGTAGTTTCTTTAACCGGGCAGCATATGGCATCTGTTTGAGCCCTTTGATCCTCTTGGTGAGGTACTTTTGGGGTCTTTCCAGTTGCTGCAGGTGTCTGGTAAGGTACATCCCAAAAGGGGCATTGTACTCAATTATGGGCCTAATAAGGGATGAGTAAAGAGGCACGATGACCTCCCCTGATCTAGATGTGAATCCTTTCATGATTAGGTGGGCTATATAAAATGTTTTTCTAACCACTTTGGCCACGTGGTTGTCAAATGAGAGATTGCTATCAACTTGGGTCCCCAGGTCCCTAATTACTTCTTCTGTCCTTAATGGATTACCACCTATGTGGTAATTTGTGGGCACTTTGTTTTTGCCAAAGGGGATGACTATACACTTTTTGGCATTTAGCTTGAGGCCATGGCTCTGGCACCAGTTGTCTGTTTCTATGAGGCCCTTTTGGAGGATGCTTGTGTCGGCTGGAGAGTCGATTATGGCACCCAGTTTGCAGTCATCTGCGAACTTGGTCAGCCACAGTTCTTCCGTGTTGGCCTGTACCTCAGAGAAATATATACCGAACAAGAGAGGTCCCAGGACTGAGCCTTGTGGGACACCACTTGTAACTGGTTTGGAGTCTGACATGGCTCCAGCAATTCTAACCATGTGGGTTCTGTTCTTGAGCCAGTTTGCAATCCATCTAGTGACACGGGTTTATATTTAAGCTGGTGAGCGTATCTATAATGCCCGAGTGGGGTATTGTATCGAAGGCTTTTGCGAGGTCCAGGTAGGCTGTGTGGATCACCTTCCCCTCATCAATGGCCTTGGTGACTGTTTCAAAGAAATCAACCAGGTTTAAGAGGCAGGATCTGCCCTTAACAAAGCTAAACTGGGTAGGATCCAGTGTTTGTAGGTCCCCAATATCTTTATTTATGAGGTCCATGATGATCCTTTCCATAGCTTTGCAGACCAAGCTAGTCAGGCTTATGGGGCGATAGTTTCCAGGATCCGTTGAGGCACCACCTTTATGGAGAGGGACCACTGTTGCTGTACGCCACTCTTTGGGCACATATCCTGTAGTAAGGCTGAGATTGAACAGTAGTTTTATGTTTGGGTTTAGCTCTTCTTGGAGTTCATGTAGGGCAGCCGGGACACCATCTGGTCCCATTGATGCTGTGTTTTTTGCTTTGGAGAAGGCGGCTCTTACCTGAGCATCTGAGATGTCAGGGGGGCAGCACTCTGCTGGGATAGATATTTGCGCTTTTGGTGGGGAGGGGGGGGGAGTTTGTGCTGAACCTGTCAGCTAGGATGTTGGCAATGTCTGTGGGTTCGGTGTATTTTTTGTAATTTTGGACTAATTCTGAGCATATCTGAGAATTACCACCCAGGTTCCTAACATAACTAAAGAAAGCCTTGTGATTATCCTTAGTGTCCTGTGCAATTTTTCTCTCGAAGCTGGCCTTAGACAATTTTATGTGTGCCCGTAGTTTTTTTCTAATACTGATCAGTGATGCCTTCCCTTTTTGGGATTTTGCTCTATCATTAAGTAGCTTCTTCCTTCTATTGTATAGTTTGTTTATGGCTGGGGTCCACCAGACAGGACGTCTGCCTTTGGAGGATTGGGTCTTGGTTTTATTTGGGATCGCATGATCCATGCATTCCTGAAGGTGTTCATAGAATGCGTTTATAAAGGATTCTGCGGTCTGGGCCGTATTTTCCACAGGCCCGGGGGCTTTGAAGGATTCCACCTCAGTTTTGAGGAGTGTGAAATTTTCTTTAGAGAAGTTTTTCACTGTGGTTTTCTGGGCAGGGGGTGGGGTCGGGATGTGAATATCCAGTGAGATTAGTTGGGACAAAAATTAAACTTGTTTTGGAAGTGGTCTCATTGTCAATTGATAATACTAGACATTAGAGTTTCTTACTACTTATCGTTGAGAAAATTAATGTCAATGGAAATCCTACTATTCTAAGAACGTTTAAGCAAATTAGAGTAATATTTAAATATTGTCTCTTAACAACTGTGGTTCTCATCTGTTTGTTGAAGCCAGCTATCAGAGTTCTCTTGATGTCCCTTAATTAAATGAGACCACTTCCAAAACAAGTTTAATTTTTGTCCCACTCTGTCCTGATCATGATGGCTTCAGAAGCAAACATAGTTTTTGGATGACCTATCTTTGGTTGTAGTCCGGTTAATTTGTTACTTCTATAAATAATTTGGGGATTATAGCTTTCACTTAGTTGTAAAATAAAATACAAATAAATGCAATAACTTGAAAATTTGTATCTTCACCCTGGTTCCACTGTAACTGAAATTAAAACTTCTCCTCTAACAACTAAACAGTTTCTCTTCAGTGTTTTTGTAAAAGCAAGGAACTTGAACATGCCTACCCAGGAAATATGAACACATTTTCCCCTAAGAGTGTTCCAACAAATGCTACACATTTAAACAGACTTCAGTGGAAAAGAATATGAAGTTCCCTTCCAAATACTTAATGAAGACTGATGCTTCCTTGACTGCATAGACTCCCAGACAGATTACACATTTTACACATCCTCAAACAATATATAGTTCAGAATTTATAAAATGTTGCATTCTCAAGAGAAAGCATACTTGATTTATGATTTTCAAACACTGAAAATATGTTTGTCTGATCCTGGCTCTTTTGTCCTGTTTCAAATTCCTTCTTAATAGAAATATCTAGGTCAGAGAAATGTAGTTCATTACTCCTATCAGGATGCAAATAACTTGTTAAGTTACATATATTCTACTCTCTGGCAATTCTGCAACATGCAAGGATTCCAATCTTTAGATGGTCATGCTAAACATAGTTTTGTGTGGATACTTAAAAGAATACACAGAGATTATCCAAGATGACTTGTTAAGGCTGTTACAAAGAGAGCCAGCACAAAGGAGGTGGGTCCTAGACATTTTAATTCAATATTAAAATAATATTAAACAGAATTACAGATTGTGCATTAAGATCCAAACTATTCCAAAGCTACCAGAATAATAGGAGAAAGAGTAAAATACCTTATCAAAATCAATTAACTATTTCTTCAAAAGAAATCATAGATTCTTTTATGAAATATACTCTTCCATGGATGTAACATAATAATGAACTTACTGCAACTATCTCCAACAACACAGCTTTCTTAATACTCTGAATGTGGCCAATCACAGCATGGCCAAGCAGCACATTTTAATACCAATTAGAGAAGAAGTATTACATCTCAAAATGGCTCCACTGGTTAGTTCTGACCCAGATGGCACACAAGTAGGTTACATAATCCAATTTATTATATTTCTCTTGTTGTGAAAAAAAGACTTAAGTAGGAAATACGCTTTTATCCTGGGAAGAAGAACTGATCTCTCTAAGTCTGAAAGGAAGAAAAGATCCAATCCTTTTGTAATCATCTAGACTAAATTGTTTGTCAATAACATCTGCATCAAAAATAGTTAATATAATTCTTATTAGAACATTAGTTATCTGCCAGCCAATGTACTTTATCGCAAGCAGGGAAACTTAGTGCAAAATAAAACATGTTCGCTATGGAAAAAAAAACTCAACTTACATTAAATTTCTGTTGCTATTACTTTGGCTGTTAGAGTATGCTGCATTTTCCTACTGTAGGCATCAACGAAATTTATCTTCTACACATTATATCCATCTATCTATCTATACATTATGTATCTATCCATCTATCTATGTGTGTGTGTGTGTGTGTGTGTATGTGTGTGTGTGTGTGTGTGTGTGTTGTTTGTGTGTATGTGTGTATAGATAGCTAGATACATATATAGATAAGTAGATAGATAGATAGATAGATAGATAGATAGATAGATAGATAGATAGATAGATAGATAGATAGATGCTATCTGTAAAATGTATTCAAACTGTATTGTTTAAGTCAAAACTGGTGGATTTTTTTCTCCTTCATATTCCCTTACTACAAACACAAGGCAAGGTTGTCCATTGTCTAATCATATTTTTATTTTATATTTAGAAAGTACAATTGTTTAAGTTGAACTTACCATAGCAGTAGATGTATGATCATTGTTGCAGTAACCATAGCTATAAGGGTTATAGCCTGACAAGGATATAGCAGTCAGCCAGCTTCTAAAGCTTCGGAGCACCTTCCACATGCCTAAACAGTCAAGCTGATCAAGTTGAGTTGACTAAAAGACAAGTTTGAGCATGAAGCCCTTCAGAGCTTTCCTGTCAGCTTAGAGATGGAGGCTGAGTCCTGAAAGGCCAATACTAGGACTAACAAAAATAAATGCCAACATCCTGGCATAAAAAATACAGCAAAAAATAAGGGGGATGCAGGGAGAGAGGGAGTGGTTGCAGCAGCAGTGATTATTTAAACATCTACTTTTATGTTAAGTTAAGCTTATACAACTGCACTATTTCTTTCATGTTGGTGTTCGTCATATTGATCACTGCTGCAGTAGCCTTAGCTATATGAGTAGATGACAACAGCTAATTATATTTCGGAGGAGGGACCAAGTAGCAGCTTCTAGAATACTTCTAGAATGCAACCCTTTCCAAAGAGCCATAAGTAAAGCCAAGGCCCCGGTATAGTGGCTTTGACCCTGCCTGGAATAGATTTGTCATGGTGAATATAACAAAAGTTAATAGCGTTAGATAACCATTTGGAGGCAAGCTGTTTTGACACAGGCTGTCCCTCCTTCTTACCTTTCCAAGAAATTAATAATTAACCCAAAGATCTGAAAGATTTAGTTCTATCAAGATAGTACCAGAGTTATCTTTTGGCATCCAGGTATGGGTTATGCTTTCTCCCTCATTTTTAGGTTCAGGAAACATAATGGGGAGACAAATAGTTTGGCTTAAAGTGAACTTGGACACCAGTGTAGGCATAAAAGAAGGATTAGTTCTAAAAGAAACACTGTCCCTCTGAAAATGAGGTAGGGTTGGCACACCATAATAGTTTACAACTCTGAAACCCATCTTGTAGAGGTCAGATAAATCAGTGAAGCTGTTTTCCATGTTAAGAACGTGAAGTTAGCCAGATTAGCTGGTTGAAATGGAGTGAGTGGTAGCGTTTCTAACACAAATTAAGATCCCAATGAGGGTTTACTTGGAGGCCTCTTATGCAAACCCCCTTCCAAGAACATTTGACATGAGACTGTCTTGAAAGAGGAGTATCAGTGGTCAGATATGAGGAAATGGTTGAAGAACCTTGATAGAAGAATAAGAAAAAACATAGGATAGTAACTCACACAAATATTGTAAAACCAGAAAACAACTAGCCCTGAATGGGTGCTGGTCATGTTGTTAGCACCAACTAGAAAACCTTTTCCATTTGCTAATATATGATTTTCTACTAGCAGACTTTCTTACCTCCATTAGTACAAGCTAGACATCATCAGAAAACAGGAGGCTAAAAGGAAATAAGACCTTATCATCCAGGCAGTCAATTGAAGATGATGGATGCTGGGGTGTAGCAAACACCCCTGTTCTTGTATGAGAAGATCCATTCTGTGAGAAGCTTGTAATTGCTCCTGGCCATTTCCAAAAGAAGGGAGAACTATGGTTGCCTAGACCAGAAGGGAGTCACCACAATAATCTTGGGTGATTCCTTCCGAAGCTACAGAAGAATCCTAGATATTAGTAGAAAGGCTGGAAAGGCATACAGGAACATTCCTGTCCAAAGAAAAGGCATCTTGCACTGAGTCCTGGAACAGAATTTTGCCAGCTGATTGTTCAAAGAACAGGCAAAGAGGTCTACTTGAGGAATTCCCCACAGATGAGGGTCTGCCGTGGTCCTGCTCAGGATGTCTGCCATACAATTTTGCTTTGACAGGATATAGGATGTCTGTAGAGTAAATCTGTGCTGTGAAGCTATATCACAACCTAACATGGCTAGTCTGTAAACAGGGTACAACTTGGTTCCACCTTGCTTGTTGATGTGCCACATGACTATGGTATTTTCTGTAACAACTTGAAGAGGTCCTGGAGACCAAAATGGTTCAGAGATTTGAGTGCCTTGATCAGGGCAAGCATCTTCTCAATATTTATGTGCTTGCATCTGTCCTTCGTGTCTTACACCTCCTGAACTTGTAACCCTCCTGAAACTGCTCCCCAGGCAAAGTCTAAAGTGTCTGTGGTGAGTGACTGCTTTGGAACAGAGAAGGAGAAGGGGAAGCATGGATTTAAAACTATCTGTTGTCTCTGCCAAATGATTTCTGTTCTGACAAACCTCAGTACTGGGAGCTGAAAAGATAAAGGATGCTTATGCTGGGATCAAAGAGATTTCAGATACCACTGTATCTTTTTTATGTGGAATCTTGGCACAGAAATTGTAAGAATCATAGATGCCATGAGACCCATAATCCTGAGGTATTCCCTCACAGTGACCAAAGTCTGAGAGGAAAACCTTAGAAATAGATCTAAATAAAGATCTATTTTTCCTCTGGAAAAAAATGATCTTTGAATTAAGGTGTCTAGTTGACATCAAAGCAATCCTTTGTGAGGGATTCAAGAAATAATTTTGCATGTCCTCTTGGAATCCCAGCTTGAACAAGAGATCTCTCACCCATGAGAGAGATTCCTGACATTCTGAAAAAGACTCTGCAAAGACAAGCAAGTTATCTAAGTATAGAAAACTGTGGATACCCTGTAGCCTGCAATGTGCTATAATTGGAGCGAGACACTTTGTGAACACTCTTGGTGCAGTGGATATTACAAAGGGTAAGGTTGAGAACTGATAATATGATCCAGACACACAAAACCTTAAGAAACATCTGAAGTCTGTATAAATAGGGATGTGATGATAAGCATCTTTTAAGTCTAGTGTTGCTAGGAAACGTGAAGGAGGGAGAAAAGGTAACAGGTTGTGAAGTGACATCATTTTGAATTTGGGCACTATCACAAACTGGTTTATAAAAGAAAGATCCAGAGCTGGTCTCCAAGCATATTCTTTCTTTGGCACTAGGAACATCATTGAATAACCCCCCTTCCCCACTTAGGAAGGAGGATCTGGTTCTATCACACCTTGGGACAGCATGTGATGAAGAACAAGTGCAAACAAAACAGTCTGATTTACAGGATGAGGAATGACCCCCTAGAAAAAAAAGGAATTTCCTCACACTACTATCTGTAACCTTAATGAATGATTTTTAGGACCCATTTGTCTGAAACAATCTGTTGTCAAAGAGAAAAATAGGGATTCAGACTTTCTGAAAGAGAAAAGGGGCCAGGGTGGGAGGGGGTCACAAGTTCTCCTGAACATTCATTCAGACTGGTTGGACTGTCCTTGGTTTTGAGAGGTTTGGGACTTCTTTTTGAAACCCGCTTGCTACTTCTTCTTAAGCATCCATTTACCTGAATTCTTTTGAGACTGTTATGGTTTTGCCAGAACTGGATGAGTAGAAGGAAAATCTCTTGGACAATTTGGAAAATGAGGGCTGAAAAATCTGCCATTTAAGCTCTTTGTATTCAATCTCTCCTTCTTTGTCCCCATTAAAATCAGGAGAAACATAGTCTATTACTGTAAACAAAATCTTTGAACACTTGGGACTTTCTAATCTATGTTTAAACAATGCATTATTATAATCTTTCTTTTTTATTTATAATAAGGAGAGCTTGAATACAAAGAGCTTAAATGGCAGATTTTGCTCAATGATTATAACAAACCTGGTCTTAACAGTGGGTTGAATTATAAAGTTGTTTTACATAGAAAAGCAAAATATAATAAATGCAAGTAAAATTGCAGTTTTATAACTGTCTTATAATAGTGTTTTTAGTTTATTTATGTTACTTGTAAAATATATATATATATATATATATATATATATATATATATATATATATATATATTAATTGGTTAGACTGCCGTGGTGGTACGGCGGTAGCATTGCTACCTCACAGCAAGAGGTTCTCCCGTTCGATTCTCGGCTGGGCTTGTGAGTGCCTTCTGTGTGGAGTCTGCATGTCCTCCCCGCGATTGGGTAGCATTCAAAAGACATGCGTGGGTAAATGGGCATGCCTTCATTGAAGGTTGGGCATCGAGCTGGCACCTCAGCGTTTCGTAAAAATCTACTGCCAATCATTAGCAGACCGGAGTTCCGCTGTGGCGAACCCTTACCGGGAGAAGCCGAAAGACAAGAGAGAGAGAGGGAGATATTATCTGGTTAATTGAATAGTATTTTTTTTTGTTACTGAAGGATATTTAAGTGTTTGCCATTGGGATTATGGGTATTTCTGATGTAGGCTATTTTCATGGCCGAAAGCACTTAAGCCTGTATTTCTGTTAATAAAAGGAAGTTTTCTTTGGGATTCACCCCTTGGCAGCTTTTGGAATTTATTGCAACACCTTGCAAGTGATTTTTGTATATTTAACTGTGCATCTTCACTTGTACAGAGGCATACTTTCAGTTTATTTTTCATTTACTTTCACAATATGTCAGAACAAATTTTAACATATGAACCTGACAATTTAAAATTCTGAAAATCAAAACTGCAGAAGTATAATCCAAAGTCTTATTAAAAGTTTTCAATTATATAATACAATAATGTATAACAGATAATTATCTTAATAACTCCAAAACTGTGTTAATTCCCAAGCCAAACTCTGACCCAACAGATCCAGCCAACTATAGACCAATTGCCCTGATAAATACTGACCTTAAGATCCTAGATCATGTTGTAGTGAATAGACTTAAAAATATACTCCCCTCCATCATCTCCCAAGAACAAATGGGCTTTATGACAAATAGGCAAACAAGCGACAACACCCTCCTCTTGGATACCACTATCAGACTTCTTAACAGTGATAAATGCCCCAGATATTTTCTCACTGCTGACGCAAGCAAAGCTTTTGATAGAGTTAACCTACATTTCCTATTTAATATATTGCCTTTATTTGGATTTCCTCAGGAATTTATAAGGATAATTAATGTTCTATATCAGAAAGCTTCTACCACTATTCAGATAAATAAGTTCAAAACTAGCCCTATACTCTTGTCCAATGGCACAACGCAAGGTTGCCCTCTTTCCCCATACCACTTTAATCTCTACCTAGAACCCCTGCTCCTGTTTATTTCACAAAAAAACTTTCATTACATACCTAGAATCTTTAATATAAACCTTAGGTACTCTGCCTTTGCTGATGACTTAAATATATATTTTCAACTTCCCACCACTGATCTCCCAAAAATATTCAAAGCAATAGATGAGTTCTTTGAAATCTCTAATTATAAATTTTATTTATTTTTTATTTATTTGCAGTTGGTTAACCAGGATAGTCCATTGGGCCAGAAGAGCCCGTTTTCAATGGAGTCCTGGGGAGAAAAGCTCCAACATAAAGATTACACAAAAGATAGCAACAATTTACAATTTACTATTCTAGTTCTAAGAGATAACTAAAGTTACTGTGGTTAAATAAACAAAAATTTTTTTAGAACACTGTACTAGTAAGTCCATGTTTTCAGAAGATAAAAATAGTAGGATTAGATGAAAGTGGGAGGTTGAATTGATGTAGGTAGGAAGTAGATAGTTGGGAATAGGATGTTGGTTACTAGATGTGAGAAAAAATGGAAGTTGGTGTTTGAAGTAAGTGAAGTGGAAGACGGAAGGGGATGGAGAATAAGTTAAGAGGGGTGGGAGCAAGAACATTCCCATGTGGATGTTAGGTGTGAGTAAAGTGATTTTTTTAAAGGATGGGAGGCTAGTGATGGTACGAATGGAGGGAGGGAGGGCATTCCATAGGCGTGCAAGGGAAAAGGATTGTAGGTTTTGTCCTGGGGGGCGAAGGGGTTTATACACTTCAATTAGGTATTGATTGCTAGATCTGAGGAGTCGTTGTGGGAGGTGCATTTTAAAGGTAAAGGAGAGGGAGAGACAAAGGGAGGGTTGGTGAATGAGTTTATGTGCATAGGTGAGTTGAATATAGGAGAGGTAGTTGGGAAGTTCTAGCCAGTTGAGTAGGTGGAAAGGTAAACAGTGATGGGATGATTGTCTGTTGTTATTGGCGAATTTGGCTATTTTATAATAACAAGAGGACAGTTTTGATTTGAGAGTAGATTGTAGGTTTGTAAGGAGAGGGGCACCATAAAGAAGGGAGGGTAAGAGAAATGTAGTAGAGAGAGTGAGCTTAGTAGCTGAAGATATGTATCGGTTGTTTTGGTAGAGCATACCGAGTTTTTGGTGGGGTTTTTTTATGTTTAGTAGAAGATGGGAATTGAATTTAAGCTTGTCATCAATCTGGACTCCTAGTAGTTTAGTTTCAGGTACCAGCTCAAGAGGTGTATTATTTTGGTTGGTGATAGAGAATAGATTTCTGTCTATGGTGCTAGTTTTGGAGGGGGTGAATATCATAAGTTTTGTTTTTGATGTGTTGAGGGCTAGATGATTGTCTTTCATCCATTGTTCAGTGGTGGAGAAGGCATTTTGAGTTAGTTGTAAGAGAGTTGGGATGGATGGGGCAGAACAGATAATTGTAGAATCATCTGCATATTGAATAATGTTAGCATAAGGAATGGATAGGAAAAAGTCATTGATGAATATATTAAAGAGCAGGGAACCCAGTATGGAACCTTGTGGGACACCAGTGGGGGTGTTGAGGAAACAGGAGGTAGCTTTTTTCCATTTGACAGCTTGTTGCCTGTTGGAGAGGTAGCTGGTGAACCAGTTGAGAGATGATGGAGAAAGGTTTAGGTTAGATAATTTAGTAAGTAGTAAGTTATGGGAGATGGTATCGAAGGCCTTAAAGAGGTCAAGTAGGATGGTAGAAACTGTAAGACCAGAATCTCTAGCTTTGTTTACTATTTCTAGGAAAGATAGGAGGGCGGTCATAGTGCTGTGATTGGGTCTGAAGCCGTGTTGGGTGGGAGTTAATAAGTTGTTATCCAGGAGATAGGGAAGGAGTTGAAGATGGATACATTTCTCAAGGAGTTTTGAGATGGGAGAGAGAATGGCAATGGGCCGAAAATTGGAGATGCTAGTATTTGTGCCTCCTTTGTGGAGGGGAATGATGAAAGCCTTTTTCCAGAGTTGTGGAACAAGACCTTCTTGGATAGACAGGTGGATTAGGATGCTTATTGGGAAGGCAATGGCTTCGGCAGCTATACTGAGGAAGTATGAGGGAATGTTGTTGGGGGCATTGGTGCTAGGTCTTAGTTTTTGCAAGAGTTTTTTTATGGTAGCAATAGGGATGGGTTTGATGGAGAATGGTGGTGGCTGAGAGGAGGTAAGATTAGAGACTGGAGATGGAGAGGGTGGGGGAGGAGGAGAAGTGAAGGTAGGCGGTGGGGTGTTATTAGAGAAGGAAGAAGTTAGTTTGGAAATAGAGTTTATGAAGAAAGAGGTGAAATTGGGTGACAAGATCAATGTCTTGAACATTTGGGTCTGGACTTGGGTTAGCAGATGTGCCAGGTTTTAGAAGGTTAGAAATACCTTTCCAGAACTTTTGTGGATTTGTTTTATGGTTGTTTTGGAGTAAGGAGAATTAGTTTTGGTGGTCTGCTTTGATACGTTTTTTAACGGAGTTGCGTAGAGTTTTGTACTCAATGAGGGTAGAGGGGGTTTTATTCTTATGGTAACGTACCCAGGCCTTGTCTCTAAATCGCATGACAGTTAGTGTGTTTTTTGTTAGCCAGGGGGAAGTTTTGTTTTTTATTCTTTTGTTTTTTGTGGGAGCGTGACTATCTAGAAGGTTTAGGAAAATTGTGTTGAAGAGTTCAATAGCATTTTCCAGAGGAAGAGTTTTTAAAGGGTGCCAATTAAATTCAAATAAATCCCATCTATTCCCCTTGAATCTTATAGACCATAAGTAATATTACTTTCCCAAGAGTGAGATCAAGATTAACTACCAGATAAAATACCTAGGAATACTATTTACCCCCTACTTTAAGGAAATCATAAAGAATAACCTACTATTCACATGGACTAACATTGAAAGTGATATCGATAGATGGAAGAATATTAATATGTCTCTTCTTTCAAAAGCTAGTGTCGTCAAGATGAATCTGTTACCAAGAATACTCTTTCAATTAAATGCCACATTCTCAAATGTTACCCAAAAATTATTTTTAGATATAGAAAAAGCTATATCAAGATTCTTATGGTATCCCAAATCTACTAGAATTAAATATGATAAACTTGTATTTACCAAGGATAAGGGGGAATTTGGTTTGTCGGACTTCAAACTTTATTATAGTATAATTACTGCTTACAGACTAATACAGATAATAATCCGTGACCCATACTTTAATACCTGGAAACCTCGGTGGACCAAAATCTGGTTTCAACAACTTAAATCCCTTAGATATAACACCACATCTCTTCCCTTTTTAAACCTAAATCAAAAAGCTTTATTCACAAAAAACTTACGCCCACTAATTAAGCATATGATCCTAACTACTCAAAAATTATTCAAATCAATACAACTATTCAATGCTCTCGTCTTTATATAACAGCTCCACCTAAATCCTAACCTACTAATAAATAATAAACCCCTAAATCTAACAAATTACCCCCTGATAAAACATCTTAAAATATGGGAAATATACAAATGGAAAGAATCCAATATACTACAACTAAGATTGAAACTCAACCTTCCTATGAAATATAATATCATTCTTAGCCAAATCCATTATCTTATAAATGCTAAATTTTCACAAACTAATGTCGACCTGCAGGACATTAACTTAGTAAAACTAATACTTAAAAATCTTGCAACTAAAGGAAGAACAATCTCTAGGACATATAAACTTGTAACGAGCATAAAATACCAGAATTCTCTATTATTCTCAACGTATTGGCAAGGGAAAACCAATTACTTACTTACTGAAGAAAACAAAAGACTGACCATTGAAAATACGGTCAAGTTTATTCCCTTTAAGAGGCTACAATACACACAAATTATAATAAATAACAATGTATATTATATCCCATCAAA
Organism: Protopterus annectens; assembly: GCF_019279795.1. NCBI lineage: Eukaryota > Metazoa > Chordata > Ceratodontiformes > Protopteridae > Protopterus > Protopterus annectens. The sequence continues at coordinate 1,255,586,434 of NC_056737.1, forward strand.
GCTAAATAAGTTCAATCCCAAATGCTCGCTTATATGCCCACACTGCCCAAACCAAACTGCTGACATTCTCCATGTTATGTGGAACTGTAATAAGGTACGCAACCTATGGTGCTCTTTAAGAGCTAGATTAGAGAAGATGGGATATGAAAAAAAAAAACACTGTCATGGGAGATGGCTATATTGCATGCCAACACAAATGAACTTCCAAAAATATTAAAACATATCCTTATCACAATGTGTGCCCTTATTAAATTTTACATCACAAAAAAATTGGACTGTCACATCTCCAATCACATGGGAAGACTTTAGCAAACTAGCTATTAAATATATCTCATCTGACAAATTAGTTTATACAACAACAAAACAAAAACATTACTATCAGAAATATCGGGGTTATTTACTAGATGTAATTCTCAAGAATTAAAGATAGACCTTACACTGACCTGTTAAGACAAACTCATATTAAGCAAAGCTTGCATTATAAGCAGCTTATCTCCTTTCCTGTCTATACACCTAAATACTTTACCTAGTATACCTATCTATAACAAGTGATTGAATTTTTGCCTCTATCTCTTTATAAACTATACCCCTTATACTATCTCTCATCTTTCAAATGATGTTAAGAAGTATTCCTCTGATGTAGTGACTTCTAGTGTACATAGTGTATATATTTAATATTTAGCTTTTATGGTTGTTTTTTTTTATATGTATTGTCGACTTATGTTTTTGATATGTTGTACTACTGTTACTACTGAAAAAATTAACAAAGAGTTTTTGGGGAAAAAAACTGCAGAAGTATACACTTTTCCCCCACCTATATAATTTTCCCATCGTTATTAAAAAGAGTATGATTATAATTAACTAAGTGCTTAGCAGCAGTGGAGTCAACTAAGGCTATAGCTGTTGGATCAGGTTTGGGAATACTGTGTAAAATTTTAAAATACTGAGGAACTTTATACATCCTATCTGCGTTTTTAGGGGCAGTTGGATGAATACCAGGAATCTTGTCGGCAGTAAAACACACATCTTCTAAAGCAGACAGGACAGGAGAAATGGGTATAGGTTCTGGAAAATACTTTTGGAACAACTCATATAGTACTTTCTGAGGGACTGAGAAACTTGAAAACACTAGGACATTCTAGCAATAGTCTCAGAGAAAGAGAACTCCCCCATAGGGAGAATCAGAAACTGAGCTGTCCTCTGAGACTGAATCAGAACTATGAGGACAAAATCCTGAATCCGTCCCTGCATCTTCCTGTTCGGATTCAGAATCTTGAATCTCTTCAGGAAAAGAGGAATCCCTCTTTCTTTTACTAGAAACTACTTTACAAGAAGGATCAATAGCCTGAATTAAACCCTGAGCCAGTCCCAGTAAAATACTCCTATCCAAAGAAGTTTGAGGAGGAGTGGATACATGATTGGTTTTCTTTTTTCTTTTGACAGGAAAAAAGGGGTCAACTGTGGCGCAGCATTCTGACAGAACAGAGAACTACTCTGTGTTCCCTCTCCCAGTTCTGACAAAAGGAAGCCAACAGCCCCCTGTCCATATGGCTGTAGAGGCTACACCAGAGAGAATTGGGCTGAAAGATGTGTGGACTCAGGTACAACAAATGGCCACAGCAGAGTTATCAATATGCAGCTGAGGCAAATTGCTAGCCTGCTGTTGTGGCAAAGGCTGTTTGCTTAACTTTTTCTTTTTGTGGCTGGAAGAAGGACCAACCACGAGACCAGCAATCTGTTTCATGGTCAAACTGAAAATGTTGCCTTTTTCCCCAGGGAAGACAAGCAGCAAATGCCAGTAAAGCTACCAGTCCACAAAAGTTACTTTTTTGACAGAAAAAAACATAGTAAAAATCACATTCAAACACTTTGGCAGCTCCACAGTGGAAAAGTAAACACAAATTCTCCACAAAAAATATGTTTTCATTTAGTTTACACTACTTTTAGCTGAAATGACTATTCCTTTTAAAAATACATTAGTCTCAAGACAGTCTGTTAAAACACAACACTCAAAGGTTTAAAATAACTATCCTGAAGAGGAAAGTAATTAAACATCAGTAAATAAAAGATAATGGAAGTGTTTTTTTCCTCCAAAGGGAGCTTATCTGCCCAGCAAATGAAAGCACAAGCCGATCATCGATCCTCAAAAACCTCAGAGGAACATAATCTTCGGCAGCAGTAAAGCTCTAAGTTGAGTTAGTTCTGTACTTCTTCTTGGTGGGTACAGCTGCCTCTATGTAGCTATTAACATGCTTGTACAGGGTTTATGTGAACAATTCTGCTTAGGCAGCAGTGTTCTTAGTATTTATGGGAGCTTGAAATGTTGCCAGGTTATCACTTAATAGCAGAAAGTTAGCCTTAGAGTAGTTCCTGAATATTCCAGGTTTAGCAGGGGGTCCAGGTTTTATTTTCACTTCAAAGAAGACCATTTTTTGTTCTGACCTTACCAGGGAAGACATTACAGTAGGGGGTGTGCAGTACTCTCCCATATTACTGAGGACCAGATCCAGTGTGGTTGCACCCTTGGTTGACGTATTGAAAATCGGGTCCAGGTAGTTTGTGTTTACAAAATCCAGGAATCTCTGTGCCTGTACATTTGATGTTGTATAGGATTCCAAGTTAATAGTGGGCGAAATTAAAGTCACCCAAGAATATGGTATTGGGTTGGATGGTGTGTGCTTCTAATAAATTTAAATACATTGTATGGGTTTCCTGGGTCATTGAGGGGGACCTATATCTTCAAGGAAGTGGTATTGGATTTTGCCTATGGTGATTTGAATACGGAGCAACTCCAGTGCATTGTCCTGTTTTACCAGCCTTGAGGTATATTTATTTTTTATCTAAATTGAGGCACCTCCACCTTTAGTCCCTGTCTGTGTAGTGGCTGGTATAAATGTGTGGCAGGCATTATAACCTTGCACTATTGGTGTACTCCCCATGGCTTTAAACCATGTCTCAGTGACCACACAAACATCAGCATTCCCTAGGGTGAAGAGAGCTTCTGGGGGGGTGGGGGTTGTTTAGACTTCTAGCACTGAGCAGTAATACCTTTACTTTTCAAGGTTTTGATTTGTTATTGGAAGTACTTTCAGTTTGGCATTGCCTAAAAAAAGGCACAATGGTGGAAGAGAATGTTTTAGCTAATATTTGAAAACCTAGTTGGGAGAGGTGCAGACCATTCCTGGCAAAACAGTGCGGTCTGTTGACCATCTGTTACCATGCTGACAAATATTGCACCCCGTTAGAATGACACCAGAAACTAAGCCAATTATTAAAGTCAGTCATCTTATGTTCGTATTCTGGCATCATCCTTGCAGAAGGTAAAATGATGCTCAACGCTAGGCTCATATCAACCTGAGACACATATTCCGAGAACTCCATGATGTCTCTCTTCATATAGTCTAGGGAGGTACATCTCAGGTCATTTACTCCCACATGGACTATGACTGAGTCATACTGGTACTTGTGGTCCAATTACCTGAGTGCATTGACCCCGGGGTTCATGTCAGTCGCCCTGCTAGACAGGGGCCCAGAGAAGTAAATATTGTGGGAAGAAATATCTAGGGAATTGTTATGGCTAGGCTTGCATAGGCCCTAGGGCCGATAGCCTAGTACCAACCTATGAACCTATGAGTGCATGCATAATGTGGAGGATCCTAGCCCCTGATAAGCAAATGACTGTGACTTTCTCCTAACTCAGCCTGGTGAGACTGACATCAGTGTGCCTCACAATGGAGTCTCCAATGACCAGAATGTTGGATTGTATGGAGTCTTGCCTTATGGGCTTAGAAGTAGATGGTCCACGAGATGAGGCTCTATGTGTTGTTGTGGGTGTTGTTTTGAAACTGTGCATTTGGGGCTGCTGAGTATATTTGTTATGTGTACTTCATCTAGGAGGTGTTTGAGGTTTAGGAAGTTTACATTTAAGTGCCTCAGCATATGTTGGTCTATATGTCTGCTTTGAATTGTGTGTGATCGGTGCAGCGTGTGTACTACTGACAACCTTATTGACATTAGGAGTACTTTTATGTGAGAGCTTTACCTCCAGTGACATTTGTGACATGTGTGATACCATATCAGTTTGTTTGAGAATTAACTGGTTATCAGTAAGCAGGAGGCAATCCCTAAATTGCTTCAGGATGCCCATAGCCATCAAGCTGGTAACGGAGATAGTGGGAAAGTTCGCAGCCATGGCAACAGAAACTTTTTATTGATTAGACAGTTGGAGTGAAAATATAAAGCAATGCCAAGAATATCTGGATGTTCTTCATGTTTCACTGTTGCAGTCATTACATCTGAGTAATCTGCTGGCAGGTTGTCCTCAGTCGGCCTGAATAACAAAGTCGTGGGTCCTGCGTCGGTTGCTGTCTCCTCTTCAATGACGACAGATCATCAGGGGTATAAAACATGCATCCAACGCCATTTTATTCAGTCTTTCTTGCCGCACGGTGCCTGAAGCAGAAGCAGTTCGCAAGTGCCAGTCGGTCGACTCCTAAAATTTTCGCATTTGAGTTTCAGAACCAAAGTCTTCAACTTAAGCTAAGTACCCCGTTGGGAAAACTTTTTCTTGCTCCTTACCGATGTCAGTAAAAGTTAATAATTGCATTACTTGTGGGAAGCAAATACCTCATAAGGATTTTCATTTGTACTGTATTCCTTGCCTAGGCCCAGATCATAACGTGCCTTGCTGTCGGTTTTGTGCTAGATTTAACCAACGCACTATTAAGCATCGGTATATTTTTGCTTCAAAATATTTTGGATCCAGATTTAATTACCCTGAAATGTCATTGGTTAGCAATCTGACTACCGGAGTTCACAAAAAGCACAAAGAAAAAGACAGAGACAGACCGTCGATGTCCAAAACTGACGACGAAGCTTCTCCTAAGGCAGTAGCCAGCTCACCGATACTCAGTGAGGTGCTTTCGCAGCCCCTGATACCCGCTACTTTTGAGTCGTAGGCCTCTACCGAGACCCATGCAGAGTCTGGTATGCCGCAAGATTCTCAGAGTATTGAACCCGTGGATGTCTCTCCCTTGGATGGGTCCAGAGCTGCTGAGCAGGCACTGGCTTCTGAGGGTGTTTTCAGGCCTCAACATTTTTATATAAAACCAACGCCAGCTTTAAAAACAAGATCAAAAACATCTTCTAAGGCTAAAAAAATGACGCATGAGCTATGTGCTCAGGCCCCTATGCCTAAAAAACAGATGACCAAAATGGCTGAGGACTTAATTACCTTGATCAGGGGTTCCCAACCCCCCCACCCCCCGCTAAGAGGCCTAGGCAAGACACTGATTATGAATCTTCAGATCAGGTTTCCATTTCTTCTGATTCCTCTTCTGATCAGGAAGTTTCTATTCCACCCTATGAGGATTCAGATGCAGAAGAATCCATCCCATCTGCATCTCCTCCTGAGGATTATTCTTTTGGTGAAACCTTGCATACTTTAAGGGAACATTTTCATTGGGAGAGTTAGGATTTCTCCGAATCAAAAAAGAGGCTTAGGGATTTCCTTCTTCTTCCTCAGCATAGACCTTTGGCTATACCTCCTGTATTAGACATTGTTTATGATGTGTTTTCGGAATCAAGTATGGCTCCTGATTCCCTACCTCCTGCTCCTAGTAAGCCAGACAGATATTACAGGGTTCCTGACTCCCACAAATTTCTATTCAAAAATCCTGCAGCTGATCCTGAGACTATCTCACAGGGCCCCAAAGGTGTAAAGGCCTCTATAGCCAAAAATCCTACCCCCTCTGATAGAGATTCCAGGGCGCTGGATAGATGGGTAAAGAAGGTTTACACGTCTGCAACCTTGGCAATTAGAGCCTTAAACTGCCAGTTTCATATGCTTAAATATCAACAGCATGTTATGGGCTTATTGAAACAGAAAATTATGTTGATTTCTGATTGTGTGGAAAATAAAGTTACAGGAATTATTGCATGCAGCAGAACAGGTTGGAAAGCATACTTTGCAATGTGGTTTTGATTCCTTGGAGGCCTCTTGCAGGGCCGCAGTTACTGGATCTGTGATTAGAAGGCATGCCTGGCTCAAGGAGCAAAATCTGCCTGATCATGTTAAAGCTAAATTGTTGGATGCTGCTTTACAGCATGATACTCTGGTAATAAGGCAGAAGAGGTTTTAAAGAAAATGGAAGACAAAGCTAAATCTATGCAAACTGTAAAAAAATTCTTACAAGTGCAGCCACCCAGGTTCAGTAGACACTGGCCTACTGAAAATTGGTCCTTTCCTGTGTCCAACAGAGCCTCTCAAGGCAGATCCAGGTGCTCAAAAGGCTCTAGATACCAATCACAGGGTTCTTACAGGTCAAAGCAATGGGGTGCCTCAATCTCCAAATCTGGAGGAAACAAAGCACAACCCTACAGTAAGCAGTCTCAATGACTTCCCTCTACTTTCACCAAGCACTTATCTTTTGGCAGCCCCCTTGGGGGGGAAATTAGCACTTCATGTTCAAAATTGGCAGTTAATTACCCAGGACAAGTGGGTATTAAACATAGTATCCCAGGGGTACAGATTTCATTTCCATACTTTGCCAATTTCAAATGGTTGGCCAGATCTGCCACAAAATCAATGGGCAGAGGCTCAGGAACAAGTTACGTCCCTCATGGATATGGGGCTATTCAGCCAGTACCAGAACAGGAAAAAGGACAAGGTTTTTATTCAAGACTGTTCCTGGTACCCAGAAAAGACAATGCCTTGCGTCCAGTACTGGACTTATCGATTTTGAACATGTTTCTGGACATTCCAAAATTCAAAATGCTGACTATACAGCAGCTACTGCCTATGCTGGGCAAGAACACTTGGTTAATGACTCTAGACTTAAAAGAGGCATACCTGCATATCCCAATAAGGGAATCGTGCAGAAGATACCTCCTCTTCAAGGCAGGTTTTTTGCATTACCAATTCTCTGCACTGCCCTTTGGCTTATCTGCTGTGCCCAGGGTCTTTACAAAGTGCCTGGCACCAGTAATTACATTCTGCAGACAAAGAAGCATACAAATCTATCCTTATCTGGACGACCGTCTCATTCAAGCAGAGGACAAGGACACTCTTCTTCAACATCTGGCATTTGTAAAAAGGCTTCTAACATGCCTAGGGTACACAATAAATGAAAAGAAATCACAACTGGTACCCTCTCAAATAATTACATTCCTGGGTGAAGGCTTGAATACAATTGCCCAGATGGCTTACCTTACGCCAGACAAACAAAGGCAACTGACAATATACTTCAAACAGATGGCAACAAAAACCCAGTTATCTGCAAGACAAATTCTGCAGGCTTTGGGGTTCATGGCATCCTGCATTCTACTAATTCCATATGCAAGACTGCATATGAGGAAACTTCAATGGTACCTAAAACATTTATTGAGTCAACATTGTCACAGTCTGGAAACAATGATTCCTCTCATTCCCTGCCTACAACAAGAGTTTCTTTGGTGGGCAGAGACATGTCACCAAAACAAGGGACTGTCATTCAGTCTAGCCCCTGCCACCCAAACCCTTACTACAGACACATCAGACTATGCTTGGGGGGCCCACCTGGCGGGGAGATGCATTCAGGGCATATGGAGCCCAACACAAATGCATCTGCATATCAACCAGAAAGAGATGCTAGCTGTTCAGAATGCTCTGACAGCCTTCATTGACTTACTTCATCCAGGACAACTACTGATAAAGACAGACAACACCACGGTTATGTGGTACATAAACAAGCAGAGGGGTACACATTCCTACCCCCTTTGCAGACTAGCCATGGCATTGTGGAACACAGCCTTGACTTACCAAGTAAATCTTCAAGCTCAATTCCTGCCAGAAAAACAAAATACTCTGGCAGATGACCTAAGCAGAAATCTTATGGACCCACACAAGTGGAAACCGGATCCACAAATCTTCAGCATGGTAACACAGAAATGGGGGAGCCCAGACATAGATCTATTTGCTTCCCCCCAAAATTATCAACAGGACAAATTCTGCACAAGGACTTATCACAGACAAGCATGGAAAGTGGATGCCCTATCCTTCAGTTGGAAAAACCTATCAGTCTATGCCTTTTCCCCTCTGCCTCTTCTCTCCAAGGTCTTACTGAAGGTCAGACAGGAAAAACCAAAAATGATCCTAATTGCTCCGGACTGGCCTCGCCAGCTCTGGTACCCAATTCTAAGGAATATGTCTCAACTCCCTCCTTGGTACTTGCCTCAAATACCTCATCTACTGTCTCAGCAGAACAATCAAATGCTCCAGACTTCGAACCTTGCAGCATGGCTGATCATTTAATTATTCAAACAACACCTCTCAGTAAATCTGTGATGGATGTCATTTTGGAAGCCAGAAGGCCTAGTACTAGAAAATCTTGTGCTGATAAATGGAAGGGATTCTGTGCTTGGAACCAAGCACAAGGAACAGACACAGCAAAACCAAATATCCCTCAGATTTTACAATACTTGACTGAGATGCTTGACAAGGGCCTATCTTTTTCTTCAATAAAAATCCATGCCTCTGCCATCTCGGCTCATTACAACATGGAGCCTCCAATCTTTTCTCATCCTCTGCTAAAACAGTATCTTAGAGGGGCCAAAAATTTAAGGCCTCCCAGAAGATCACCAACTCCTGCATGGGACGTCAATGTTGTGCTGGAAAAACTCACCCTGCCTCCTTTTGAACCAGCAGCTACTGCGGATATAAAATTTTTATCTTGGAAAACAGCTTTCCTTTTTGCAATCACTTCAGCAAGAAGGGTTTCAGAACTACAGGCTCTCATGGCTGTGGAGCCTTTTATTACATTTTACCCAGACAGGGTGTCCCTCAGGACCAATCCTTCCTTTATGCCTAAGGTGGTATCCAGTGTGGCTCTTAACCAAACTATTCACCTGCCAACATTTTACCCAAATACGCAGAACAAGAGGGAGCAGATTCTGCATTCATTGGATGTACACAGACAACTAAAATTCTACTTAAACAGGGCCAAATCTCTAAGAAAGTCTGAGCAACTACTGGTGGCATTTGCTTCAGGATCAGAGGGGAAGGCTATATCAAAGCAGACTATTTCTAAGTGGATAAGCCACTGCATTCGTTTCTGCTACTTGCACCATGGTAAACCTGTGCCCAAGAGAATCAGATCACATTCCACCAGAGCTGCCTCTACCTCAGCAGCATTTCTCAAAGGAGTTCCAACCAAAGACATTCTAGAAGCTGCTACTTGGAGTTCTGTTCATACCTTCACAAAGTATTATCATTTGCCTCTCTTCTCCAAATCCAGGGCAGGCTTTGCCACTGCAGTTCTGCAGGGCCTTATAGCCACTCCTAATGCTATTTAGTTCCATCCTCCCATCCATAGCTTTGGGATTCTACCTAAATGTAATGACTGCAACAGTGAAACACGAAGAGCATAGTACAGTTGTGTACACTTACCATAAATGTAGATGTTCGAGTGTATTCACTGTTGCAGTCTGCTACCACCCACCATCCCCCTTTTCTATAACTTCTCGTTCCTTCACTATATTCTAAAGCCTTTGTGGTGTATTTGCTTTTAGATGAAGGTAAAGTTTATATTGCTAAAATTGCATTTATATATATTGCTGTTTATTTATATATACATATATATATATTTGATCCCCATTAGGGGGGCACCTGACATCTGGGGCAATAAAAACTGAATAAAATGGTGTTGGATGCATGTTTTATACCCCTGACAACCTGACGTCATGGAAGAGGAGACAGCAACCGATGCAGGACCCAAGACTTTGCTAGTCAGGCTGACTGAGGGCAACCTGCCAACAGATTACCCAAATGTAATGACTGCAACAGTGAATACACTCTAACATCTACATTTATGTTAAGTGTACACAACTGTAATTTTGCAACTCTGGGGACAGTGCTTGTCACTGCAAACTAGTTGTCCTGTGTGCAACTAGGTATTGGTGAAATTTCAATCGTGCTTTTTTTACAGGAAGAATGTCACTCAAGGTATCCACGTTTGTAAAGGGAACTGCTAAACACTTGATGTTTTGAGTCAGTTGCTTGATTTCTCGGATGTATGCATGAAGGCACAGCTCTACAGATTCTAGTTTGATCTTGAAAGCTAGAGACTGTGTACATTATACATTTGGTTAAAAGTAGCTAAATCCTTTTCCTGCTGAGAAATGCTTGCTTTTTGTCTCCTCTATGCTCAAAACCTTTATTTTAACATCTTTATACAAGAATTCTTTTGCATATTTAATTTTCAAGTGTAATGTTTTATTTCTGTATGCCAAGTAAAGGATTTTATTACTGAATTTTAAATGTGTGGTTGACAACTTATTTTTTTCTTAGTTTAAGAACATGGATGTTGAACAGATATACAATTAACTAACCATCTACCTTTCAAAGTGTTACTGCTCAGGTTATTGCTATCATTCATGTATTCAAAGGTTGGCTTATTTTAAAGGTAAACAGCAATCTTGTCTTCTTGTTTTGGCAAAGTAGCTTGGCTGGTGCCAGATTACCACAAATTGGGGATGAGGGTGCTTATAAGATTGAATAATAATTTCCATCTTCCCTTTTCTAGAACATATTGTGTGTGTTTATGTACAAAATAATGTTGCACAATTTTCAAATACCAGTGGTAAGATTCCACTGGAAGGCACTGGGCTCAGTCTAAAATGGGCAAAATCCTGGTGAACTTAGGATTATAACTCAGATCTGCTGCTGAACAGTGTCAAACTTATTTGAGTATGGCAATTGCTATTATTCAAGGCAGTAGTATGCACTTACCATATGTCTTTAAGGCTAAACGTTCTTCACAAATTATGACTTGTAGCAGTGTGAATTCAGAGACCATACCCCTGCTCCTGTCATATATTTGGTGCTTAGTGTGGATTTAAATCTCATATTGTCACACATTTATGGCAGTGGTAAAAGTCAAACCTCATGTTACCACCCTTTTGTCACATAGGTTTGGTAGGCAGAAGTGAAGACAGTGGATACTGGATTTTCATTGCCTTAAAAATATTTTTTAATCAAAATGTGTGTGTACTTTTGCCACCACAAGGTAAACATATACCAGTATATCTTGCACAGCTGTTAGTTTGTCTTCAAATCAGAGTAGATAGGGAACCAAAGAAAATGATGTCTAGAAAATCAATAAGGAGGAAAATTGTGAAGAAGCTTTTACATGCTTAGAAAATGTAACTTTTTTCCAGAAAGGAAACACAGGGGAAGGAAAGTAAACTGTACTAAAGCTGTACTGAATTTAAATATGTGAATAACTTTATAGAAACAGAAAAAAGATGTAATATAAATGCCTTTTTTGTAAATGAGTATTATTTAAATGAGGTATGTAAAATTATATGTAGGAAGGGTATTGTGCAATTGCTGCTGTGGAAATGTGTTGACTTTGGAAATGAAACCATCTCTATTTTTCAACTGTAAAAAAATCAAGATTAGATAAAGCCTAAAGCACCTTAGAAGATGTTGCAATATGTCAGATAGATATGTTTTATTTGGACAATGGCTTGTTGGGACTGAATTAGAAAGAAGAACAGAAAGAGAGAGACACACTGTTAATTCAAGTCATTTACTACTTCACCAGCTACAGAATCAGTCATTGTATTTTCTTGCTAGATGATACACATGGAAACAGAGCTATTACCTCTAAGAATGTTACAAATTCTGGTTGGATTCTGAAAGCTACAGAGATTCAGGGGTGTATAGTTACTTTAAATCTCCCTGCAGGAGAAATGCAGTTATCCATAGAAATAGCATGTACCCCGCTCATATCTATAAGAATGTTGTGAAGGGGCAAGCTATGTGGGTATCCAGGCTTCCTAGAGATGAATTGCCCTTCAAAGCAGCTATGTCTGCATTGAACACTGATTTTCTGAAGAGGAGCTATAGGTGAAAGGATTAGCTTTTGACAGCTGATAATGTTGAAAGGAATGGACGATGGTGTCCCTATTTTTCAGCCAACAGAACATGCCCTAGACTAAGAAATAGTGAATGGAAAGTTAGTAATAAGAAAACTAAAATGGCTTTATCTTTTTCTTCAGATGTGAATCAGATCTGTGACATCATGAAGAATAATTGGCATATATTAGCAACTGATGATACGATCTTGAAAGTAGTGGGTGCCAAACCAACTTTTTGCTTCAAGAACAGGAAGTCGTTGAAAAGGCTTTTGTGTTATAACAATGAATCAAAGACAAATGTTCAATCACAGAGATCAGGTAATCTTTAGCTGTAAATCGTGTATCATTTGTACATACGTTGAGAATGGTGATATATTTGTACATCCTACCACCAAGAAAATATACAAGTTTGCATTTTATGCTGATTGTTCCACTGGGAATTTGGTTTAGCTGGTGTGTAGGGAAGACAAACTGTTCTCTTAGAGAACAAGTTCATAAACACATCTACCATATTCATAGAAGTAAACTTTCAAGACCGGAAAAACAAACTAGCGAAAACCACCGCTAATTCAAAAGCCAAGAACTCGACTCAGGCCAGTCCAAAACGTAAAAAACATGAAAAACAACAAATTTTATTAAGCCACTGTAAAAGCTTTTTGTTAGTACCTTGCACTAACTTCTTCAGACAAGCAAAACATTCCCATCATTACAAGTGAGTTTAAACACCAGCATTGAAACACTTAACCACGCCCGTTTTTCATCTTTTTTACATTTTGGACTGGCCTGAGTCGAGTTCTTGGCTTTTGAATTAGCGGTGGTTTTCGCTAGTATATTCATAGAAGTGACAACAGCAGTACTTTAGTCAGGCATGTATATAAGGAAGGATCTGAACATGTTTTTAATTTCTTAAGCGCTTAGGTGACATTAAGTATAAGAGTGAAGAATTAGAAACATGTTGGATCATTATCTTACAATCTGAATGTTATGGCTTAAATGATACTGTTTCTTTAAAGCCCCATTTAAAATTACTTCATTTATTTAAATGATCTAACTGGGTACTTTGAATCAGATTGAGTATGCATTGTTACTTTGTGTCTGTTCTTGTGTCATGGTCTGATGAAGCATCATATGTGGATATGAAATCACTTACCTCTTGTTTTAAAGTTTCATCTGTTTTAATACATATATACTTTTACATGGTTATTAAAGTCTTTATATTTTTCAGCCATGCCACTTTTCCTTCTTCACTTTCGGTAATTAGGGATAGAAACTTTTATCTCAACAGAATGTATTCTATGCTGTCAGATAAATCCACGTATGATCTGATTCATAAGTGTGACAGATAGAATGATTCACAGGGTCCATAAGGACTTATCTGATAGCTTCCTTTGTAGAAGCATCACATCTGATTTATGTAAGTATTTGGTTGTTTCATCTCCTACAATACCTATTTTGCAGAGACTGCCTAAAATACACAAGGATCCTGAAAACTCCCCAGTGAGACCTAATGTCTCCAGTAGAGGTTGGCTCACAGAGCCACTATCTTTATATGTAGAAAGTATGCTTAGGACAGTGTTACAATCAGCCTCTACAGTTTTATGGGACACTGAAGACCTTTTGGAGTCTTTTTATGAACACATTTCAAAGAAAAATGAATTTGTTTTTATAACCTTAGATGTTTGTTCGCTTTTCACCGTCATTGCTAATGGTTTTGCTTTAGATTATGTCAGGAATTATTTGAATAATGGTGCCTAATACACACAAAGTCAGGTTTCAACATTATTAGATAATAATGTTTTCTTGTTCAGTGTTAAGTATTATATTCAGAAAGCTGGCATAGCAATGGGCACTTCATGTGCCAATTTGTATGCTAATTTAGTAATGGCTCATTGGGAAACTGCTTATGTATTAGCCAATGAACACCACTCAAGCTACTCCTGCTTTATTAGTTACTACAAGCATTTTAGTCAATGCTATTTTTATGTTACGGACAGGCACCTTAGATTTTTTTAGATGAATTTCTGGAATATTTAAACTCTACAAGTTCCTTTTACACTTCACCATGAAATGCTTTGAAAGAGAGATTGAGTTTTTAGACATAAGGCTTACTAAAAATATATATTCTTCAGGCAGCAGTTGTCTTTATATGAAGCCCTGTAGGAGAAATGCAGTTCTCCATAGAAATAGCATGCACCCCACTTATATCTGTAAGAATATCATGAAGGGGAAAGCTATGCGGATGTCCAGGTTTACTAGAGCTGAATTGTGCTTCAAAGCAGTTAGATCTGTACTAAATACTGATTTTCTCAAGAGGGGCTATAGGCAAAAGGAATCAGATCAGCTTTAGACAGCTGATAATGTTGAAAGGAATGGGTGAGGTTGTCCATATTTTTCAGACAATAGAACATGCCCTAGACTAAGAAATGGTGAATGGAAAGTTAATAATAAGAAAACTAAAATGGCTTTATCTTTTTCTTCAGGTGTAAATCAGATTTGTGACATCATGAAGAATAACTGGCATATATAGCTTCCTTTGTAGGAACCCACCAACTCCTCCTACCATACTCTGTACCCCCATACTATCATCACCAACCAAACCACCACCCACAAACCCTCAAGTAACTATGTTTACCTCTCATCTATTACTATAACTAGCTACCCTTATTACACTTTACACCATTACCTGCTACCATAATGCTCATATAATATTGCACCCCAACCCAACCCTAACTTCCACCTACCAACCACATAGTAACACTCCCTTCTCCAACATCCAACCCCACTTACTGAACTACTCTACCACTGAGCTATACAAAGTCAAATATATTAATTCCACCATAACTTCCACCAAACCCAGCATATTAACTAAACTTCTACTTAAAATTAAATCTCTATGTCTATTCCTGCAAACACAGCTCCAAATATGTGGTGATATACACCCCAAAACAGCCCCCGCAACTGATACTAGTAACCTCACTAGTCCAAACATCCAACATGTAATTAACTGTAAAAAAAACTGCGACCTACTTATACTTAGTATGAATACTAGAAGTATCTTGAACAAAATTGATGAAGTACATGCCACACTCTCTGCTTACAACCCAGATATTTCATTACAGACACCTGGCTCGAACCCTACATTAAAGACAATGAGATACTTCCCCCAGGTTATAATATAATCAGGGCTGATAGAACTATCAAAAAAGTGGAGGCTTCACCATACTGTACAAGACTGTCCTCAAGGTAGACCTTATACATAAAGGAATTAGGGATAAAGCTTGGGATACTTGGTATCATAATAAGACCAATCACAACAGGCAGATCTTCCTCGAACTACGTAAGAAAGCAAACAAAAAAAAAAGCAGATAAGGCAAGATAAGAAAAAATCACTAAACAGAGCTACAAGTAACACATAACACTAACCCCCCCAAAAACATTTTCGGCAGCTGTCACCCAAGTATTACAACCAGGCAAACCCGCTACCCCTCTGCCCAATGTCAGATGAGATAATATAAAGATAGCTACCCAATTTAACAACAACTTCACTTCTTCCATCCTTAACCTAACTGGCAACAGCCACACCTGCACTCTCCCACAACCAATCAGCAACCCAAACTCATACCCCCCATTCATTCTCAAACCAGTTCCTACCAACACAATGTAGAAGCACCTCACTAAACTAAAACCCACCACCTTGACAATCAACAAACTCCTTGCAGAGTACCTCAAAATTGCTGCTAGTGCTATACCTTATCCCATCTCAGTACTTATCATCCGGTTTATCAACGCGCATACAATTACAGCCCTTTGGAAAACCTCCTACATAATACACTTGCACAAAGATGGTCCCTCAACCAAACTTACCAACTACCACCCCATAGCAATCTTATCCCCCTATCAAAAATCCTTGAAAAATGTATCCATTCTCAGCTGATGAAACATTTACTTACAAATAGTCTCGTCACCAACAACCAACATGGCTTTCACCCATCCCATAGCACCACCACAGAACTTATATCCTTCACCAACAGTGTCAATCAATATAAGAACCAAGAAAACCTAGTGTCTGCCACCTTCCTTGATCTGTCCAAAACATTCAATACAGTATCCCACCTCAAACTGCTTACTATCCTAGCTGAACTTAACCTAAACAGTCCCTCCTGGCTCTGGTTTCAAGACTACCTATCCAACCACCAACGAGCAGTTTCCTTCTCCCTTTAACAGTAGGTGTACCACAGGGATCCATTCTGGGACATCTACTGTTTAATATCTTTACAAACACCCTCCACACCGCCACCCAGCAAGCTACAATAGTCCAATATCCAGATGATGCTACACTGATCTGCTCACCCCCCACACTCCAAACACTACAGACTAAAACCCAAGAGGCCTTCTCTGATATCAAAACCTGGTTAAAAAACTCACAGCTAATACTTAATCCTGAAAAGACTCAACTTGTGCTTTTCCACCCTACCAAAACTATTGAGTCTTTCGCTCTTTTCTGTACCAAATCTGCCAATAACACTCAAATTTCCCCAGTATCACAAGCTAAACTTCTTGGTGTAATACTTGACCAAAACCTAAATTTTGACAAACATAACACAAACCATATTCGAAGTCCATAAAAAAGCTTGGAATCCTATACCGCTGCAAAAACTAACTAAAAACACCAAAATTACTATATCTAGAACTTACCTTCTCTCTACATCACTTTATGCATCCCTGTATTAACAAACCAACAAGACAGACCTACACAAATTGTCCATGTGCTATGTGCTAAAATAAAATAGCTAGATTCGCAACCAACTCTAATTTCTGTTCCCACCACTGTCACTCACTAAAACAACTAAGCTGGCTAGAACTCCCCAGCTTACTAAACTATAACCAACTCACCATGGCTCATTACTTGCTGTATCATCCAAACAAGATTCCTGATCTCTCAGGCTTACTCAACTTTCTCAATTCTGCTTGCCAGCTAAGATCCATAAACAACATTAGAACTAAACTATGAACCTATGAACCATTCATAATTTCCACAAATACTTCTTATGGTTGGGAGGGTGGCTTAATGGTTAAGGTGTTTGCCTTACAAACACAAGGTGCAGGGTTTGAGTCTCACAAGGGATAATTGGCTAAGCTTAAAATGGCTCGAAAGGGCAGTTAACTTAGTACTAACCTATGAACCTATGAACCAAAGCCCTTCTTGAAGTAGCTAAGTGTAGACACAGTGCTGGTGAATCCCTCTACTCCTACACAGTTGCTAAAATCTGGAATTCTCTTCCTCGGATATCAGATTGCAAAACAGCAGTCCCACTTTTAAAACACAATTAAAAGCCCACTTCAATCTCACCTGGCAATATACCTGTACTGACCATGGGTGGCCCTACTACCACCATTTAGATAAATCTTCCTCTGGCACTACTCAAAGGTTAAACACATAAAAAAACTACCATAATGAACTGTATTTTTAAATGAATGTATATAACTGTATATAGTATTAATGCACTTTCTTACTCAAATACATTATATTTTCTGCTTTACTAATATAAGTGCTATATATTGTACACTTATGTAACCTCTCATACAATGCCATGATATACTATTGTTTGCTCTGTTAATTTGTACTCACCTCTGACTTTTGTATTTTATCATATATGTGGAGCTGTTGTATTTTGTATTTTTGTGATTATCATGTATGTGGAGCTTTTCTCCCCAGGTCCCTGCTGAAAACGGGCACCTGATTGCCCAGTTAGACCAACCCAGTAATCAAATATAAAATAAAATAAATACATTAACAACTGATACTAAGATTTTGGAAGTACTGGTTGCCAAAACAACTTTTTGCTTCAAGAATAGGAAATCATTAAAAAGGCTTTTGTGTTATAACAATGAATCAGACAAATGTTCAGCCACAGAGATTAGTCACCTTTAGTTGCAAATCGTGTAGCATTTGTACATACATTGAGAACGGTGATACATTTGTACAGCCTACCACCAAGAAAATATAGAAGTTTGCATTTTATGTTGATTGTTCAACCAGAAATGTTGTTTATCTGGCGAGATGCAAAAAATGCCCTGTTTTTTATGTAGGGAAGACAAACCGTTCTCTTAGATAAAGAGTTCATGAACACATCTGTGATATTCGCAGAAGTGACGACGACAATGCTTTAGCCAGGCATGTATATAAGGAAGGATCTGAAGATGTTTTTAATTTCTTAGTACTGGAATTTGTTAAGTGTAATAAGCGCTTAGGTAACATTAAGAATAAGACTGAAGAATTAGAAACATGTTGAATCATTATCTTACAATATGATAAATGTTATGTCATTTTTTCCCTTAGAACTGCTCTACTTGTAATCTAAACAGTCTATTCTCTATCTGTAAAGCTCAGCACTTGTTCCTAAAGCATTTTTTAGTCAGGTAAAGCACTTCTATATTATACAAAGTACTTCACTAGCTTAAAACCCCCTTGAGTACCCACTTCCCTATAGGTCCTTTCTGACTCAGTTACACAGCAAACTTTTTCATTTCTTCTAGCATGTCAAAGGGTCAGTTGCTAGCGTCCTCTCCTGCTCAGCTGGTGAATCTGGGAATATTGAGGCAATGTTACAATTGCCTCATGTACACAGACAACCCTCTCCTCCTCCCACAAAACACAAATACATGCGAGAGATGCAACTATATAGCCAAACTAGAGGCTGAGCTCTCTCAACTCAGGACTGGCAAAACCAGACAGGAGGAGAAGGTAACCACACACACCATAAACCCAGTCTCACATAGAACTATCACAACTACATATCAAACACATAAACACACAAAGACATACTCTGAGGCACTGATCAAAAATCTACCAAAACAGCAGAGGCCTCCAAAGCAGACACTCAAACAACTGCCACCTCATGACATAACACAAGCAACACATAGATCACAAAGTCAGTGTGCAAATCAGTCACAGCCCTTAAGGCCAAACACAATGCCAAGCACACTTGTCATAGGTGACTCCATAGTCAGACACACTGACGTCCCACTCACCAGACTGAACAAGGAGAGGGTCACAGTAAGCTGCCTGTCGGGCGCTAGAATCTGCCACATAACACAAGCACTCAGGTCACTCCACAGCAAGTACAAGTATGACTCAGTCATTGTCCATGTCGGTGTGAATGACCTGAGACATACCTCCCTGGACTACATGAAAAGAGACATAAAGGAGCTGTCAGATTATGTAGCCCAGGCTGGTATGACCCTGACCCTGAGCAGTATCCTACCTTCAACAAGAATTATGCCACAATACAGAGACAAAATGATCAGTTTTAATAATTGGCTTAATTTCTGGTGTCATTCTAAGGGGATCCAATGTCTGTCTGCCTGGAATGACATGCTCGACAAGCCACGCTGCTTCGCAAGGGACAGCTTGCACCTGTCACCCCTGGGTTTCGGATATTGGCAAAGGCTCTTGCCACCCCATAGTGCCTTTTTAGACAAGGCTCAAATTCTAAACCCACCCTAGAAAACAATAATGGAAAAAACTAAGGGTAATGCTGCTCAATGCCAGAAGTCTAAATCTCAAGATGCACGCCCTCAAAGCCCTCCTCAGTATGGAGAACATCGATGTCTGTGCTGTGACTGAAACCTGGTTCAAGGCTCCTGAGAGCACCCGGCACTATCAGGTTTTACCTCATATCATGCGTTCCGGCCCCAAAACCCAGACCGTACCACAAAAGGAGGGACTGTATCCATATTCATCAAGGATACCCACACCTCCAGGCTGGTGGCAACTCACGAAGCATCAGAGACCATTCAGGTGCAATTAACCATAGGCAAAACTGCTCTACAGTTTGTAGCATGTTACAGGCCACCCTCTCAAACTCAGGAACCCCACACAGCCTTCCTGAAGACACTGGAGAGTATAAATGTCTCTCCAAACACCATCATATTGGGTGACTTCAACTACCCAAACATAGACTGGGAACATTACTCAAGCCCCAATACCCTAGCCCAAAGGTTCCTGGAGTTCATAAATTCAAATGCTATGGAACAACTTGTCACCATTCCCACAAGAGGTGAAAATATACTAGACCTGATCATCACAAACATGGGGACAAAATGCTCCACACCAGAAGTATATTCCTCATTGGTGAGATCAGACCATAAACTAATCTCACTGGAGATCCACATCCGCCCCACCCCAACAAAAGACCACAGTGAAGAACTTATGATAACCCAACCTCACCCTTCTTAAGACTGGTGTGGTATCCTTCAAGGCCCCTGAGCCATTGGAAACCACAACCCACTGCTGAATCCCTTACAAATGCTTTCTGAGCACTTCCAGGATTGCATGGATCAAGCAATCCCAAATAAAATCAAGACCCTTTCCACCAAAGGCAAGCCCGATCTGGTGGACCCCAGCCATAAACAAACTTTAGAACAAGAGGAGAAAGCTACTACAAGATAGAGCAAAATCCGTAAAAGGGAAGACATCTCTGATCAATACTAGTTAAAAACTACGATCACTCATAAAATCATCCAAGGCCAACTTTGAGAGAAAAATCGCCAAGGACTCAAAAGACAGTCATAAGGCCTTCTTTAGCTATGTTAGAAATCTGGGTGGAAACTCCCAGATATGCTCAGAATTAGTCCAAAATGATACAAAAATCACTGAACCCACAGACATTGCAAACATACTGGCAGACAGGTTCAGTGAAAATTTCTCCCCCCCCTCCCCCCCCAAAAGAGAAATATCTATACCAGCAGAGTGTAGCCTCCCAATCATCTCAAATGCCCAGGTGAGAGCTGCTCTCTCTAAAGCTAAAAACACAGCATCAATGGGACCGGATGGTGTCCCGGCTGTGTGCTACATGAACTCAATGAGGAACTAAACCCACACATAAGGCTGCTGTTTAATCTTAGCCTTACCACAGGATATGTACCCAAAGAGTGGCGTACGGCAACTGTGGTCCCACTCCACAAAGGCGGTGCTTCTACGGACCCTGGTAATTACCGCCCCATAAGCTTAACAAGCCTGGTCTGCAAAGCTATGGAGAGGATCATAATGGAACTCATAAATAAAGACATAGGGGACCTACAGACATTGGATCCTACCCAATTCGGCTTTGTCAAGGGCAGATCATGCCTCTTGAACTTGGTCGACTTTTTTGAAACAGTCACCAAGGCCATTGATGAGAGTAAGGCAGTTCACACAGCCTACCTTGACCTTGCAAAAGCTTTCGATACAATACCCCACTCGGGTATCATAGAAAAGCCCACCAGCTTAAATGTAAACCCATATGTCACAAGATGGGTTGCAAACTGGCTCAAGGACAGAACCCACAGGGTTAGAGTTGCTGGTGCCATGTCAGACTCCAAGCCGGTCACAAGCAGTGTCCCACAGGGCTCAGTCCTGGGCCCCCTCTTGTTCAGCATCTACTTTTCAGAAGTGCAGGCAAACATAGGAGGATTGTGGCTGACAAAGTTTGCAGATGACTGCAAACTGGGTGCCATAGTTAAAAATCCATCAGACACAGATATCCTTCAGAGAGGTCTCATAGAAACGGATAACTGGTGCCAGAGCCATGGCCATAAGCTAAACACCAAAAAATGTATAGTCATACCCTTTGGTAAAAACAAGGTAACCCCAAATTACCACATAGGTGGCAATCCATTAAGCACAGAAGAGGTTATCAGGGACCTGGGGACCCAAGTTGACAGTAACCTTTCTTTTGACACTCACATTGCCAAAGTGGTTAGGAGGACCTTCTACATTGCCCACCTGATTATGAAGGGATTCACATCCAGATCAAGGGAGGTCATTGTTCCCCTGTACTCTTCACTTATCAGACCAATGATTGAGTACAATGCCCCATTCGGAATGTATCTTACCCGACACCTGCAGCAATTGGAAAGACCCCAACAGTTCCTCACCAAAAGGATAAAGGGGCTCAAAATATGCCATATGCTGCCCGACTGAAGAAACTCCAGCTCTATTCAGTCGCATACCGTCTGCTCAGAGGTGACCTGTGCCTGACATACAAGGCCATGTCCAACCCGAATTAATGGACATGCTCCACCTCAAAAAATCCAAATCCACCAGAGCCACAAGAGCAAGAGACTTAAACCTCAACATGGATATAAATAGGACGTGCTGGAGGGACAGATTCATCACCCAGAGACTCCCTATGCTGTGGAACAGAATCCCGGTCCATGTGAGACAGAGCACCTCACTGACTCTGTTCAAGAGGAATCTTGACCAGTGGATGGGAGATCGTAGGTTTACCCCGGGGATCATCTCTGTATCACTGCTGGACAGAGGCACGGCAAACTAATGGGTATAGTATTCTTCAACCTAAGGGGTGGTGAAAGCCACACAACTCTGGCTAGGCTTATAAATGCCCTAGGGCAGATAGCCTAGTATGAACCTATGAACCTATGATACTGTTTCTTTAAAGCCCCATTTAAAATCATGTAATTTATTTAAATGATCTAACTGGATACTTTGAATCAAATTGAGTACTTTGTGTCTGTTCTTGTCTCATGGTGTGATGAAGTGTCATATGTGGATGTTAAAGCGCTTACCTCGTGTTTTAAAGTTTCATCTGTTTTAATACATATGTACCTTTTTCAGCCATGCTGCTTTCCTTCTTCGGTTTTTGTTCATGTAAAAATAATGAATTCCCAATTTAGCTGATAGTGCTTGCTGTATGTCACATTTGCTTAAACCTTTCATTTTAGTCCATGTTCAGGATTAGATTAAGGACAACAGTCCACATTAGCAAACCTATTAATCCGCATAGTTGGTAGTAAGCATGTTATCACCATAATAATTATCCATCCTTGTCTTAAATTGTCCATTTTGTTAGTGTTTAACCTCATTTCATAGCTTTTTCCACTATTTAAGTACCATGTCATTAACCAACTACTTGTAATTTATTTATTTTGTACAGTCTTAAGAGTCTTTTAAATTCTCATTTTTCCTAGATGAGAACATCATAATCATATCTTCCCTTAACGTCCTTTAGAAAAATGTGTATACATTTAATATTTTAAATCTATCTAAATAAGACATACTACCAATGGAACAAGGAAAACCAAAAAATCCAAACCAAAGTAACTCAAGCCAGTTGACCAACGTGTGGAAAAGAACCAGACAGAAACCTAAACGCTTTTGTTCTTTTTAATACGAAATAGAACTTCTTCAGAAAAACAAATACTCAAGAACCATCACTAAACATTTAAATAAGAAAATAATTAATCACATGATAAAATCAACTGATCAAATCACCAAAAACGTGGGTATAAATAATGTAACTGAAACATAACTTAAGAGATATTAAAACACATTCATGAAACAAAAACAAAACAATAAAAAAATAAAAAATAATAATAAATTCAAGAAAAAGTTAAAAAAATATGTATATGTGTCATAGTCTTTCCATTTGTAAAAAATATTTAATATTAACAGTCTCATTGAGACCTGGCAACTGATCAGCTGCTTAATAAATTTGCCATGAACTTTCACGGAATTCTAAAAAAGTTTTAATGTTACCACTGAAAATGTCTGAAGCAACTGTGTAAAGCACAAAGAATGAAAACTTTTTGAAATTTTGGCATATAGTAGAGCACCTAGCCAGGACACTGGAAAGATCTTTCTTTTTAACAGACAAGGCATGCTCGTAAACCCTCTTATTTAAGGGTCTGATAGTCTTTCCAATGTAAAAACAGTTGCAAGTGTTACAAAGAGTAGTATAAACCACATTTTTAGTGTTGCAACTGTATCTATTCTTGGCCCACACTGCTTTGTTGCTTTGTCTAAATTCCACAGAGGAGGAATTACTAATAAATCTACACTGCTTACACTGCCCACAAGAAAAAGTTCAAAATACAGTGGAAGTGTCCTGTGAAGGAGAAAAAAATCATTCTTTCAAGAAAAGACTTGGGGAAAGCCTACACAGTCTTTTTTACCATGTAGGCATTGCGGCATGCTGCTTACATGAAAGTAAGCAGGTTTGCGATCCAGTAAGTAGTACTGAGCAGCATACAACAAACGTGCCAACACAGGAAGTTCTGCAGCATGCAGATCACTTCATAAAGAGGTGAATATCATGCAAATGAGGGAGGTAAAGTGATCCAACAAGCAGATAGGCATCCCTGAAGACCTTGGATTGGTGTCCGTAGTGTACACGGACAAATTCCATGCACAGGAGTTTAGACAGACAACAGGGGCTGTGAATACAAAGGTAGATGGACAAAAATGGCATAGCACATACACATATCAGTAAAACTATCCACAGAGTGTCCAAAAATGTAAAGGAAATAAGTTAAAATAATTTAATTTATTTTTTTATTATCTGGGTAGGTTTGCGTGGTGTGCCACAGTGCAGAAACATGCTTTTATGAAGAAAAAAAAAAAGATTGGAAAATCCAAATGTAATAGTATGTGACAGAAATGTATTATAGGACCCTGTGTGGAGTATCTACAATGGTGGAATGGTGCTGTTGCTAACAAGGCAGGGCCTGGAACCATGTAGGTTCCAGGTTGTGTGCACTGATCCCTATGCAAATGAGCTGAGGTTACTGAATAGCATAAATGGATATCCGTGTCCACAAATCCCTTTCGTGTAGGTGCAGAACCATGTTGATGTCCACAGAAGAGGTAGCTGATATCAAGGGGAGTGTCTGAGGACTTGTAAGTTCATTGGAGCTCAGCTGGGCCTGTTTATGTGGTGGCTGCTGTGCTCTGCAGGGGTGTGTGTACACTGGTTGCTAAGCTTTATTTACCTTCGAGGCACATGTTTTCATATGTTTGTGCAGTGCACCACCATGTTGAGCATGACCTTTCAGGGGGATGTGTACAGTGACCACTGAGCTTTATTTACCTTCACGGCGCTTTACTAAGTATTGCTTATGTGCGGGATGCACATTTGTACAGTGCGACACAGTGCTGAGTGCATCTAAAAGCCAATGATATATTAATTACTGATGACCCCTATTAACCTTAAACTAGGGCCATTAAATGTTCTTAATGATGTACTTGGCAGGTGGAATTTATCATAGGTAGCCAATCACACAGGCTGCACCTACAGCAGAGCACTATAAAGGTTGCATACACCCTGCAATCTGATTTCACTCCCATACCCTGCACCAATGGAGTACAGACTTGGGATTTTTAACTGAAGGAATACTAGGGACTGCTGCAGGTATGCTACATCTTTATGTGCTGGATGCTGAGGTCATTGTTGCTGCTGTTGACAGTAGGCCTAGACTGAGAAGGGGAAGAGTGTGCAGGCCCAGGGTAACCTTCCAGGGGCTACATGAGCTGGAGATTGTAGAGTGCTACAGGGTGGACAGTGACATACTACAAGAACTCACTGAGCTCTGACGCCCTTAACTCAGACCCAGAGCCAACAGAGAGGAACCCATCCCAGTGGAAACAAAGGTATGTGTAGCTCTTGGGGTACTAGCAACAGGTACTTTCCAAAGACCAACTGGGGACATGATGGGGGTCTCGCAGGCATCAGTATCCAGGTTACTGCACCAGTTCCTAGATGCCATGTCACCACATGCCATTGAGCACATTTATTTTTCCCCTCACCCCTGAGGTGAGGGCCAGCAATAGGCAACACTTCTACCATGTAGCACTCTATCCTGAGGTGCTGGGTGCCATAGATTGCACTCATGTACACATCAAGGCACCACCTGGAGAGGAGGGAAGAATCTATGTCAACCGCAAGGGTTATCACTCCATCAACTGCCAGGTCGTGTGCAATGACCAGGGCATTATCATGAATATGTGTGCTGGCAGCCCTGGCAGTTATCACAACTCCCATATCTGGCATGAATAACAGCTGTACCAGATGTTTGCTATGGTGGACATCCCGCATGGCCTTTACTGGGGGATGCTGGCTACACACTGGAACCATGGATGATGACACCCATCAGAAATGCACACATACCCATGGAAAAATGCCATAATGAGGCACACACACAAACTAAGAACATCATAGAGCATGTGTTTGGGCTGCTGAAGTCATGGTTCTGGTGCCTCGATATATCTGGTGGAGGCCTGCAGTACTCTCCAGCCACATGTGTACAGATGTTCATAGTATGTTACACAATATGATCCTGCAGAAACAGCTGCAGCAGGATCAGCAAAGGAAAGGGATACTCAGCCCCCCACCAGCACCAAGGTCCCCACAGCTACACCCACAGGAGAACACAGAGGAATTACCCCCAGAGGCTGTCCCTATTGGCAGACATAGGTGTGCCCAGAATGCCCTGGCCTTGGCCAAGAGACAATGCATACCACATGCACTGACAACCTAGGGCCCTAGGGATTGACACCTTACTCCGACTCACATAGATATAGTAAAAAGGATGCTAGCCAGCCCACACAACCTGTACGTAACCATGTATTGGTTGTGTATTGCCTGCATCAGACAGAGTCAGCCCCAAACTACAGGTCTGTCAACTGCTGCATTAGCAAGGTAAGTCACTCACCTATACACCACTTGTAAGGGTTACTAGAATATGGTAGCATATGTATGGACTTGCTGCATGTATGCAAGGGAATATAGTGGGCTACTAGGCTACTTGGAGAGATCTAACAGCCACATGGGGCAACAGGTATCCTATCCAATAGTATGTGCTCCATAATATTCACTTGGCCACATGGCTGGAAGATCCACTACGTTATTCAAGGGAGATGACAAACAGTCAGGTCACAGGACAGTCACACAACTGTTTATGCCAGCAGATCATGAGCTGGTCATCCCCCACTCCAAACACATCAATGTTCCCATATAACTGCTGTAACAGTAAGTCAATAGTGATATATCAGCAGACCAGCCAATTCCAGGGCTGTGACATAGTACCTGGGCACATGTTGTATGTCTCACGTAATGCAGGAGTGACAATGTATGTCTGTATGCTGTTGAGTGTGTGAGGAATGACACATCTCTGTCTGACGGCCAGTGTGGCTCAGTGGGCTTGGGATGTTAGCATGGGTTATGGTGTTGATGGTTTGAATCTGGCAGCATCCACATCTTTTGCATGTGAGGTGGTCGTATGGTAGTATTCCCACAGACTGTCTTATCCTCAATCTGTTACTGCAGAAAAGCTTGACAAAGTCAGGGAGAATGGGGGGACAAAGGGCCAAAACAATAAACAGGCATTACACCTGTTCTGATTAACCTAGAAGGTGACTAATATAACAGTGGGTTGCATCAGAACAGAATATCTGCAGGATGTAAAGGCTGTCAATTAAATATGTCAGTACTTAGTACAATTCAGTGACTGCATTATACAATACTTTACCGGAACACCACAAATATATGAGGAACAGACCAGACATATGGGGCGAAATGCTGGACATTCTGCAAAAACATGTGCAGTAAGAGGTATGGAGACTGTCATCTTGTGTGTGGTGGTACATTATGTACCCCAGTCACATACTGAGTACAGCACACGGCCAGAGAATGCCGTGGACAATTTCAGGGAAGTGCTGTACTGCGAAAATAGGTGCAGCAGCCAATGTCTGCAACACACAAAATCCTGGAGTGGAGTACAGGTAGCTCTGGCCTGGAGTCACCTTGTAATTACTGACTGTCCCACTCGCCATGCTCCTACACTTATCTAACTTGAGTCCAATTCAGTTGCCTCTTCATCACAAAGACCTGCTATGTGGAAATATGTCTGAACATACAGGCAGCTACATACACATATCAGTCTGTCCCTATCCCCCTCTCATATGATTAATGTATTTATCAGTATGTACCCCAAATATATATGATACTGAGATATATATATATATATATATATATATATATATATATATATATATATATATATATATACATATATATATATATATACATATATATATATATATATATATATATATATATATATATATATATGGGAACACTTCACATAATCGAATTACTGAAATCTCGAATTTCATATGGTCGAGACCATATGATCGAGATGTCAGTAAATCGAATATGTGTAGTGTTTAAAAATAAGAGTTTACTTACCTTCATACATTGCGTGCTTACAGAGGGAAGGATTCTTGCACGCTCAGTGTGTACGTAATGTTTTATTTTTTTGCGGTGTTGACAGGAAATGAGAAATTTCCCGTTTTGCGCTTCCGCATACAGCACAAGACGGAAGATTTCCCATTTCCCCACTGTAGGGCGATCTTGGAATTGGTATATTTAAGTAGGGGCAGAAGTTTGTCTTTTTTTTTTTTTTTGGTTTCGCTTCAGAAGTTCAAGTTTACGAATCTCGATCTTTTGGTTTCGGTTATTTGCAGTTCGAGATTTTGTAAATTCGATCTTCTGAAGTGAATCCATATATATATATATATATATATATATATATATATATATATATACATATATACATATATTTATAGCTATATATATTATGATACCTAGACTCTCCACACATAATGTACACACACAGCAACATTTAAAGAGACATCCCTGTTATACACATTCATATATATATATATATATATATATATATATATATATATATATATATATATATATTTATATGTATATATATATATATATAAATAACAAAACAACTTCCAAAGGCATCTGTAAAACATAAATAAAACTAGGTATAACACAAGAAGAAAGCATGCAGCAAGTAGAACCTATGATTGAGCACGCTTTCATTCTTTATTTATTTAAGAACTTCATCAGAATCCAGTTCTTAAATAAAGAAAGTAAGAAAGCACGTTCAATCACAGGATCTACTTGCTGCATTCTTTCTTCTTGTGTTATACCTAGTTTTATTTACGTTTTACAGATGCCTTTGGACTTTTTTTGTTATTTTAATAATTTCATTCGCCAGTGTTTACTCGGTTTTATTTGTATAAATATATATATATATATATATATATATATATATATATATATATATATACACATAGTATATATAGACACATATTTATGAGGGGATGTATGAATTTCACCACATACCCTCAGAATGTTGAGATTATCTGCACCAACACATCAGAACAGTTGTCCAAAGAAACCAGACCAAGGCCACAACAGTACATAACCACTCACCCACAGACCCCTGTGGCTGTGGAATGTCACCGTGTAGACAGGCGCAGGTGAGCAAATGATGTAATGCACAATGGTCTCAATGCATGCCTTGGACAGGCCAAATTGTCCCTGGCCACATGTTTGCCTATTTAACTACAACCAGCCACATACGGCCATACTGGTAACTGTACATACATAGCAGGGATATTAGCAGGTATCCCACTCCTAGGACACTAGATACAATAACAGTACCAAGTAATATCACTTTGCAGACCACACATGCTGTCCATCACAAGGCTACTTTGCATACTGCACAAGCACAGTGCCTGCAATCACATATACAGATGTAACCTGTGGCACGTGCGATAAATACTGTGAGCTATAGCGTGTAATAGTAGATAGGTAAAGGTTCTAATCTCACATCAGCCAACTGTGTGTGTGTGTGTGTGTGTGTGTGTGTGTGTGTGTGTGTGTGTGTGTGTGTGTGTGTGTGTGTGTGTGTGTGTGTATGTGAATATATCCCCTTGCAGCACTATGAATAAGCCTATGTGGACTATCCCCGTGCAATGGTTGTGCATTCTATGGCCCTGGAACTAGCTGCTGGCCTCTAAATTGCCCTCCTCTACAAGGCCTGCTGATGTCATCCACCTTAAGAGCATTGACTGACAGTCTAATATCAGATAAACTCAGTGGCACATGCAATAGGTGCTGTGAGCTATGATGTGTAATAATAGATAGGTAGGGGTTCTAATCTCACATCAGCCAACTCTGTGTGTGTAAATATATCCTCTTGCAGCACTATGGACATGGCCATATGGGCTATCCCTGTACAATGGTTATGCATTTTATGGCCTGTAACTAGCTGCTGGCTCTAAATTGCCCTCCTCTACATAATCATAACTCATAACTGATGTCCACCACCTGTCTGACCTGGACACAGGATATTTGTAGATGTGTCAACTTCATCACCACACCTTGCAGATTTGTCAGTTCAGAAAACCCAGGTGACATATATCAAGGGTAGCAAGCCTTATCACAAAGTATGAATGCATGATTATGCTGACTGCTCCCATTGTCCCTGATAGACTGTTCTACACATATGCACCTAGGGAGCCATGCACGTATACTGCCGTACCTTGCTAATGTCATATTTCTGCTGTGCTGCCATGCCATTCTGTGCCACTTTATTGATGCCATGTGTCCACAGCTTGCATTTTATGGACTGTACCTAGTTACTGGCCTCTAAATTGCCCTCCTCTACATAATCATAACTGATGTCCACCACCTGTCTGACCTGGACACAAGATATTTTAGATGAGTGGATTTTCAGCACAAAGAAAGAAAAGGTAAAGCTAAGCCCTACTACTCTGATAGAGTAGGTAGTGACAGGGCAGGTACTAACATACATTCTGGTGGTTTTACCTTATACAAAGGATGTGAAAAGGTTTGAAACCATCATACGACAAAATTGGCATTTTGTGTATGTGGTTTTTAAACAGAATTTTTCTGACTTTAGCAATTAACCAAGGGCAAAATGTAACCATAGTAATTAATTGATTGCTGAGTGTTGAATTAACTTTGAGTGGTAGGATTGGTTGTTCTTGTACTGAATTAAAGTATTTAAGTGCTTTTGCTGTTTGAATTAACTGTCTGATGAAGCAATTGTTACCATTGCGAAAGTGCTCACCATTTTGTATTAAAAAAGAAGATTTTACTTTGTTGTGGTTCAGCTTCTTTAGTCCAGCTACCTTCCTACTGGGCACCTGTGTTTCAACATTTTCAACATCTGGGCTGGTTTGGATCTATTTGTTTGCTGCTAGAGTCTGATAAGACACTGACATCAGGTTGTGAGGGGGACAGGCTCTAACCCCCCTTGTCACCTGTGAAAACCAAACCAAGACAAAAGCAGTACATTACTACTCGCACTATTATGTATGGTAATCCACATAGACTCATACAGATGAGGATCCACAACTGCATTACCAGTCCCACATCTTCTCATTTCCACTCCCATGCACAACAGACAACCTCACAACAACATACACATACAAGTCAAGGCCATTATAACATGCACTACAGCTGCATACAGTTAAAGGTACCAGTAAAATTTACTTGTAAGGTATGCAGTATAATACTATATGTGACAGAACTACACTTAAAAACCAGCACACCTATCTTGGGAATGATATGCCAGTACTAGTGTCACTGCGTCAGGTATGTACCGTCTCCCTTTTGTGTCTGAACAGGCATCTTGGAATAATTGCCTCATATATACCAGTCTGTGTAGTTGCTCATAACTATATGTGCAAACGTGCTAATGTTCGCTCAAATACACACCTGTCATTACCCAGTCTATGAACTGCAGTTAACTGTTCCAGAATGGAACATACAAATATTCTACTCTGGCTAAACACAAGATTTGTACATAGGGCAATATGACAGCCCTTAACTTTCACAGGGTATATATGATCCATAAAACAACAGTATCATACTTACCAGGTACAGGAGCATGGACTTGGGCCACACCTGATGGACCTATGATAATGTGAGGGAGAGGTAATGTCAGCACCACCAAAGGTTGCAGCACTACAAAGTAATATGTGCATATATCCACATGTACAGTAGCTACTGTGTTACTGGATGTATTAATGACATGCTGAGTATGTGTGCACAACTGAGCTTAAATCCCCCCAATGCAGATAGACCTGACACCCATGTACAGGTATGTACAGCCTGCCACAATGACTGATACAGTATTAAACTGGAGAGCAGCACAGTAAGCCTATCTGGACGTTCCTATGCTGTGGACACTGTGGCACCCACCACCACAATGTATGGTGTGATGGATGTCTGGGAGTTGTGTGTTCCTATGTTTGCCTGGAATTCCTCTGTGGCCGAGAGTGGTTGTTCTGTTGCAGAACCTTCACCAGTGGCAGCATGATCCCTGGCAACTTCAGCTGCACTTCGACATGCAGCATTCACCATGTCTGTGGCCTGGTATTGGACCTTCTCATAGGTCCTGTCTTACTGGCCAGTCTCATTGACATCCTGCACAAGGTCTGCCCACAATCCTGCCCGCTGTTCCCCATTATGCTTCCCCCTGGACAGCAAGATCTGATGATGCTGTCTTAGTCCATCCACTATTGTCTCCCACACCTGAGAAAGGGGCATGTCATGTATGGTACATGTTTCCTGAAAGACAACAAAAGGGGAACACATTACAGGACCAGATATGTGGATGTCCACTATGTACATATTCAGCATGCCTATAATGGCCTGCACTATTCACTGCTTCCTCACACGTCATACCCCACAGTCTGGCAACTCACTACATGTGTGGATACCACCAAGACAGTAGCAATACTGAGGTATGTCCCTGTGTGCTGCAACCAATTCTGCTGTATGTTCCTACACCCAGCAGTGCAGTCTACTGTGGTGTGTCCCCTAAGGGCAAGCACCCACTAATATGTCATACGGCCACTGCCAGACAAATAGCAGTGTGCTATTACAACCACTATATGGGGACAGTCCAGCAACACCAGTGTGCCACAATGACAGAAAATTATGGAAACCTGCTGTAGTATATGTTCCCTATAGGCACCATACCTCTCAACTATACAGATGTTTGCAGACTGTCAAGCTTTTTGACTTATATGTTTGGTCATTGTCACACAAAATTGTGGATTTCTGGAAAATTATAGGCAAATCAGTGAGGGTTGATGTCAGAAATTAAAGACAGACATCTGAGTTTCAGATGTCATACCCTTCAAAACACAGTCATGCTACTGTAATACCTGTCATTCTATTAACTTTCTTAGTGTGTAAGAGCAATATTTAACTAGTGTCTCTAAGTTTGGGCCTTTGTCCCTCTATTAGTTATGGCTGTGTCCAGATTTCGTGCTATAAGAGGTTGACAGGTATGTTAGGTATAGCTGTCAACCAAACAAGGAAAGATGTCAACAGAATCTGGAACTTAACGACAGTACATCAGGGATTCTTTTAAAATGTTAGAACTCTTTATGTAAGACATTGACAGAATGAGAGGAGGTTAATTACTGTACATCGTTTAGTGTTACAGGAGTGTACACCCTTACTTATTGTCACTACTATGTATTACATGTAATTCCTTGGCTTTCCTACAAAAGCTATCCATTATAGACAGGATTAAGAGGAACAGAGC
This sequence comes from Protopterus annectens, assembly GCF_019279795.1. Taxonomy (NCBI): domain Eukaryota; kingdom Metazoa; phylum Chordata; order Ceratodontiformes; family Protopteridae; genus Protopterus; species Protopterus annectens. The sequence continues at coordinate 1,255,619,563 of NC_056737.1, forward strand.
TTAGATGTGATTGAAATCAGGGACAGTTGGGAGTCATGCCTGTTGGTGTATGACAGCAGAGTATCAATGACATGTCATCACCATAGATCTGAGACAGGCTTACTGCTGTAATCCCTATTCCCCATCCCTCCATCCCCCATCTGCATACTGTTATATGGACAAATCTATTACATACCTGCTGGAGTGCAGTACTCCTTTGTTTAACTTTGCTTCCAGTAATGTTTTGCAAAGACTGTCTCTGCATGAGGTAAGTGTCATACAGACTTGTTCCCCATAACCAGCTGCTTGCATTTTTAAGGTACTGCTCATTAGCAAGTAATTGTCTCTGCACCACTCAGTGGCTCTAATATGCTAATTGCAGTCAAAACAGCTGAATTGCACTATCATTAGCCAATGACATGGCACCACAGTGCAATATATAAGGCTTTCATGTAGACCTGGACCCGTTTCTTAGCTGTTCAGATAGACATTACTGAGGTGTGGAGACTACAGCATCGCACAGGGTAGGTATCATAACTGTCAGCTGTAGAGATTTATGCAGTATGTCTACAGTTTCACCTCCTATATGTGGTCAGTGTCCCATTACATTGTGGTCATCTGACTAATAACTGACAAATCATTGTGGATTGAAGTCAGTAATGAAAGACACACATTTGAGTGTCAGACTTCATACCTTTCAGAATATGCATGCTAATGTAATTGCTGTTATTCTATCAACTGACTATCTTTGTAACAGCAAACTCTAAAATATGACCCTATCTCTGGCCCGTTGTTCCCCTATTACATATGGCTGTCTGCAGATTCCTTGTTCTATGGGGTTGGGAGGTATGGTAGGTCTGTTGTAGCTACCTTTACATACAGCTGTGTGTGCTACAGGCTGCAGCTGCTGCTGCAGCTAATACACGTAGGGGGAAGAAGAACACTCTGGAGGACAACAAGCTATATGTGTAACTGTGGCAGCTGTGGCAGCCCCATTGTTACGGCAGAGCCATGGTAAGGGTATCTTTTACAGTCCAATCGAGGCATGTGATTAAGGTACTTCTGTTATTCAACAGTGCCAATGACAGAGTAGTAGGCGACATACACTTATGCTATCTGGATATGTGCAGTGTGTCCCTACCTGCAGGCCTTTGGCTTGCAAATCTGGATAGCAGTTAAATAATTAGCAGTAACTTGTGTGGATAAAGATTGCATGCCTCAGTCATTAATTGCTGTCTTCACAATAATGTAATTGAACTGCATCAGAAGAATGGATTTGAACCCAGGACTGCATGTGGCAAAATGTACTGTGTGCAAAGCATTTAACAGACTGAGCTGAGTCACCACTACAACAGTTGTATTTGCATGATATATGTGCAGACATACAGGATGTGACACACATTGCATCCATCAGTATGTGCATGGCTTTATATGGCTGTATTTCTGCACCAGGGTCACAGTTGAACATGTACTTTGCCATTGATGCCTTAGTATGTGTCTTTCTACATGTTGCTGATAAAACAGCACATTTATCTGCTATCACAGGCCTTACTGACATCCATTATTATGTCTTTGGCTGTCTAATAGTGTATTATTGCACTAGAGTCAAAGGTACATTCCCATCTTTCCCATTAGTTTTTAATTCCATTTTGCATGGTGCAGTGTGGCATAAAACATGCCTAATGACTGTAAGTGGCAATCACTATATTTTGATGAAAACACCTGTTTTAATCCAGATTTGTGTGGCGTGGTGGGTTAATGCAGTGTACTGTAGGAGTGATGTGCTCGGGTTCAACACATGGCAAAGGTGTTTATTTTATACATGTGTGACAATGTTATAAATACATTTAAGCATTAAAGCTCTATTTAGATGAGCTAAATGAAGCTGCACAATGCAGTGCACCTCACAGCTCTGCACCAAAAAATATAAAGAAAAGAAAAAGGGGGTGATAGGAAAGTGGTTAAATGGGGGCAAGCAGAGGGAAAAACATAGTGAAAGGCAGGTAGGGATGTGCAGGAAGGGTGTCGGAAAGAACCATAGCTATTTATTTCTTGTACAGCAACAACTGTGCACTTTGACAGATTTGTGTGTGAAATGGAGAGCTATGTATGGGACAATTTTTTTTGGGGGGACAGGTGCCCATTTTTTTTAAGGAGAGAGTGGAATGTTGTGGAAGGTACATAGGTATGTGTGGGGGAGATAGGTTGAGTAGGAGAGGGTGCATTTGCAGACAGACAAGACAGACAAGACACCAGACAGGGGTGGTGTGAGACACATGAAGGGGGTGAACACCTTGGATGGGGAGGGTGTTGTAGAATCCAAGTCCCATGTGCTTCTAGACAGCAGCAGCATGACTCACATCCCCACCCATGGGACTTTTGGCACTGCTCCTTCACTGCCCCGAGGGTGGCTGTACTGGAGGCTGGGTGCCAGGGTGAGGCTTCCCCACTGATCCCCACCCCTGAGGCAGTCTTACCCAATGCCACTGGTACTGCAAGGGCAGTGCTGGGACCCGTGCCATGACCAGTTGAGGCAAGGTAGGCAGATCAGCCAGAACCGGCCGACCTTAACATGCTGGTGTAATTGATGTATAGCCATAAGTATAAGTTAGTTATGAACAAATCATCATTAGTAATAACAGCATGGCACAACATTGGAAATAGCCCAATAACATAGCAATGCATATTATGTGTAACACAACAATAACAGAACAGTCAGTATAGTAACAGCATGTCAGTTAAAGTTACAGCATAAGGCCAACAAAAGAGGTACTTTAACAAGATATGTTAGTATGCAACCATTATAATACATAACAATAATAAAACACATGTCCCAAAATACAGTTAATGCAACAACATATGTTAATCATAAACCATAACCAATGAATAACAATAATAAATAAATAAAGATAAGGGGTGGGGAGGGGGAGAAAAACAGTCCATTAGTGACATTGCAGGTTCTATTCCTGACAACAGTACTACTATCTACTCTACAGGTCTGTATTTTCTTTATGTGTACAGTGACTACAATTCTCCTATAGCTGAAGTAACATGTATATACCTCTCAAGGTATTTGCATGGGACAAAATGGGCCAAGTAGTAACAACTGCAGGTAGACAACTACACAGAACACTTATACATCAGGTTGACCTATATAACTACCAAGCTGTTTTGTGTGCTGACTTGGTAATACTTTGCAATCCAGGTAATCATTTCTGTGGTAATCCTGTGACAGATGGATTATGCAATATTAATTATAGTGCATGAAATCGTGACACTTGAGAGACATGTATGTGTACAGTATAGACACTAAACAGCTGTCGTGTCTTGGTTGGCAGGCATGGGAATAGAACTCAATAGCAGTGACTGCAGGGAACATCTGAACTGAATGTATTAATTGACTACAGCAACTTTTAACAGACACTCCAGGAATACAGCCATATCAGGATTACACATTTTATTTCTGACTCAACATTGCTGATGAACACATTCTTGCTATCAGCTTTAACAGTCTGTGACATCTAAACACACAATCATTTACTCATAATATGGGCTACTTCACCCATTTACCTGTAGCACCTGTGGAGAAGGAATTGTGAGCATTACATGACTGCTACTGTAATATTTACTGCTACATACCACTGGATTCAACCCCCAGACTGTGTGTGGCAAAATGTACTATGTACAGAGCATTTAACAAACTGAGCTACTGAGTCACTGCTGCTTACTGAATGACTGACTGATATTTGCCTAGAGCTCATCTGGAGCCAAAATATGACCTGGTAGTACTACTACAGTGTTATACTAGACTGCAGTGACAGTAGAACACATATGCATGAAATACAAGCATAACGCAGATAGTAGTTAAGTTTTATTTCAGTATCAACAATGCTGGTGTACACATTTTATTGTTAGTGGTTTGAAATATCTGTGAAGTCAACAAATAATATCAGCTCATGCAGTGGGCTACCTCTCCCATATACCTTTATTACCTGATGTTTCTGGATGACAGAGCCGATACTGGCCTAGAGACAGCCTTGAGCAGTACTATATGAGTTGACCAATACATTTTGCAGCCATTTTATTTGCATTCTACAGCTATTATGGTGGTATACTTGACTGCAACAACCTTACTTTACAGCCTCATTGCATACAGCTCTACTGCAATGGTTACGACAAGACAATCCATTTTCCTTGCTGTTATTGGCATTGTTTCATGTTTTTATTCAACTACAGTTGATATTATTTATTTATTGTACTACAGCTCTAATTCCATATTTATTGCACTACAGACATTATTGTATATACTTTATTGCAGTTAATGTTTTACTCTTTCTTGCTTATTGCACTGCAGTTAGCATAATACATCTATACTCACCACACTCACGGCGCAACCTGCCCAAGCACCTGGCATGCAACTCAACATTGTGAGGCCTCTCAGCTGCAGCTGTTGGAAGAAATGCACACCATTATGCATACAGGTTTTCCAGACATTCAGCTTTCATTTATTTAAGAGAGCAGAAGACATACTAATATACTTGTGGGGAATTCCCAGTCCTCACTTCTTAGACCCAGGTGCCCAAGGTTCCCCTCTTTTGCCTTTTCAGGTCATCGTGGTGGTGACAACACTGCTCACCTGTGTGTGGGATACCAGTAACAGTGGTGAGTTCCCTGGCCAACCAGTCCCAGGCCTCTGCCTTGCACTTCAAGTACTAAAAACTGCCCTGCAGCAGCCTATCATCATGGTTTTTCACAAGGAGCCCAACCATGACCCTGGACTTCAGAATGCCTCACTTCTGCAACCAAAAGCGTGTACCTTCTCCTGCACCACCAGCCATATCTACAGTAGATAAGACTCCAAAGAATGATGCAGAGTGTCACCTACTGTGCTTAATATAGGCTGCTTTCTCACCCTTACACATCACTGAGCACTATTCAAAAAAGCACTACATTGCTTAGAATCACGCAAACTAGCTAAGCAGAGCTGAGCTGTGTGCAAACACACACAATTGTGGTTTTAGCTAAGCTGGGCACCAAGCAAACATTGCCAGCCATTACCATATTTAGGCAGTGCTTAGCAGGCTTTAGCACAGTTGAGCAGAGCGCTGTGGAGCCATATTTTAAAACTGTATTCATAATGTATTCATAATGTGTACAACAAAAATACATAAATGTTGCCCCTTCCATGTATTTGAACCCTGGACTTACTACACATAAAGCTGTAACTCTACCCATTTAGCTACATGAATATTAAGGAATCTTGTATACCTTTACATATATACTACTGAGCTACCTGTTAGCAGTGCTGAGCACCATGGTGCACAGCTCAAACACATGTAAACCTGCTTATACATGCTGAAACATATTAGGAAATAATTAATTAATTACATCTGGTGTCTATGTTTAGATGTTTGGCAGGTGTTGGCTGTCTATCTGTAAGCACAGCTTGGTATTTCTACACTCCATGCCACACCACACAAACGAGCATTTTTAAAAAATATTTAAAATAAGATTAATACAGGACGTTATGGAACATCGTAACATTTACACATTCAGCATTTAACACACTGCATGACATTGCTACAGTGGCTGGGACCATTGCAGGGAGCCTCATACTCATCTGCAGCCACTGGTAGCTACTACACCTCTCCCTACACTGATTCAATATCCATGTTCCTTGCCTATCCCTCGGCAGCACGCCATCATTACTATGCATGGCGAGCTGCCGTGGGAGACTGTGGCAGTGTATAACTATACATTCCATGTAGGCTTTACATGGTGCCTCCATAGATTTTATTAAATCCTGGGGTTGACATTAACCTACTTCTTATAAGTAAACAGAGGTTTGCTGCCTATTGCTTTGACCAAATCTGGATTATCCAACAAAACTTTCCAGTTATCTACAATAATATGCCTAATTAGCCACCTTTCATTAGAAATTGGAATGGGGAATACCAAATATATTAAAATATTAGAACTTTGATTGACAGAAGACAATAAATTCCCATTTGTTGCACCACTGTATCCTTGAAAAGCCAAAATAGGGCATGCAGTTCTGTCTTTTAAGGCAACAACTTGTTCTACAATTTTGGCAAGCCAACCTGATTCATAACTTATGTTAACAAAAAAATTTTAAGCTTGGACATTTCGCGCAGAAAAGTTAGGTGATCAGTAGTAAGGCAACTTAAATGTATTAAATGGCCCTAGATTGCACATCTCTTATGTGTCCTGGATGTAAACTATAATTGTGAAGGTACTGGTTGACAAAAGTGGATTTTCTGAAAATCCGACTAATGAAGGTGATGAGTCAAAGGCCAGGTGAATGTCCAAAAAGTCTATACTTTCACCAAAACCCCAATGGTAAACTTTAAAAAATCAGAGGTGTTGTTAAATCATTTACAAAGGAAGAAAACTGTCCATAATTTCCTTTCCACAACAAAGGACTCAATCTTTTTCGTAAAAATTACTGAATTCAAATCCTCTTTCTTTCTCAGTAATGTCCCCCATTAATACATCTCAACATCTTACAGCTCCACATTCCCAACTACGTCTTTTTCACATTTTTACCTGATTTAATTTGTTTATTTTAATTTCCTTGCATATATTTTTTCTGTTTGCATATTTACATTTCATGTGTAAAGCCTTATTTTCTTTGTTGCAAGCAAGTAATTTTATTCCTGTAATTTAAATGTGTGGCAAGCAACATATGTAACAATAAGAGTATGCCAGTTGAGTTCAGATATTCCAAGGCTGCCTTATTGTTAAGAGTAAATAGAACTTTTTTTTTTTGTTTTTTGCCATAGCAGTTTGATTAGTGGCACAATACTGTAAACTGGGAGTGAGGGTGTTGGTACTGAGGAGTTATCATTGCTGTCTTTCTAGAATTTTATTTGTATGGAAATTGATTTTGAAAAAGTTTCAGTTACTGGTGCTAAGTCTGCAGTAGAAAGCAGTAACCTCACTCTGAGTTGAGTGAAATACCGGAAAGCCAGGGATTATGACTCACATCTGCAGCTATACAGTCTAAAGCATATTTTGGTGTGGCAGGTATTTACTATTACACAAGGCAGCAGTGTGCATTTATATATGCCTTTAAGGACACTCACTCCTCACAAATGATATTACTTATAGATATACAGATTAAGGGCACTCACCCATCACAGATGATATTACTTATAGTCATGTAGATTATGGACAGTTACACATCACATATGATATTACTTATAGTCAGTGTTGTGCTAGTTACTTATAAAAGTAATAAGTTACTATTACTAGTTACTTTTAAGTGAAAGTAATATATGACTATTACTTTTCTAAAAAAGTAATATATTACTATTACTAGTTACTATTAAACCAAAGTACGCACAGTCAGCAACACAAGACCCATAACAAGTTACAACCCACAAAATTTTCAGCAATGTACATTAGGCTAATCTGCTAAAACTAATGCTGAGGATGCAAAAATGCTTACAGAAAATGTCATATAGGTCTAACAAGACTGTTAACACAACAAAGTCAACCAAAATATCACTTTATATAAGTATTCACAATGACTACACATTTCCATTGGCCCGAAGAAGGAGCAACTTTTCAAAGTGTTCGTCGGTGAGTCTATTTCTTCTTGCAGTCAGCACCTGTTCACCAAGACTGAATAGGCATTCAACGGGTCCACTAGATGGCAGAGCTGTAGTAGGGTTCAGAAATATCTTCTGGACTATAGGGTAACCATTGAGAGAAGATATTTCTCTGGAAGGGTCAGCCAGATGCATGTCCATCTGAGAAGATATGTTGACATTGGCTGGCGTTGACTCTTTCAAGCTGAAGAAGCTGTCTTTGGCAGTTAATGCAGAAGCTTCAGATGACCCATGTGCAGGTTCACCCAGTTTCTGCATGCCATCAAGGAGCAGAACTTTGCTTCTGAGTTTCTGCTCTTCACTGCTCATCCATCACAAACGGAACTGTGGATCCAGTATGCTAGCCAAAATGAGCTCTTCACGCCCCAGAAGGTGATTGAACCAAGCCGCGGTGCCTTTAAGAAGAGAATCAACTAGCAGCACAACAAGCTTCAGAGACTGCCTGACTTCAGATAACTTGTTTTTCAGGCACGTAATAGTAGGGATCAGGATTCCCATGAAGCTTTTCAACTCTGACTGCGGGATGTCCAGAGCCATTACCAGGGGCTGCATTGCTTGCTTAAACTCAGCAATAAAGGTAATTCCTGCAGGCCTGAAGATGACAATTCCAATCTGTTCACATATCTTATTCAGCAAGCCTTCACCCTGAGTTGCAATGAGGTGAATTCTCTCCATCACATGGAAAGTGGAATTCCATCATGTCACATTGGGAATAATCAATGCCAGATCACACTTATTTTAAACCACCTCAGCAGCTTGGGTGCTGTGACTAGCCTTGTTCCAAACAGCATAGCATTTAGCCATAGTGCTTCACATGATCTTTTTATACTGTGCATCATTACAAGCAGGGTCAGCATCTTGCACGGCAACTAGATTCAATGCGTGTGCTGCACATCTCACATGGGGAGGCCATGTACAGGTGTTCTCGCGTTGCCCTGACTGACTCATCACAGCTGTCAGACTGTTGTAAATCACTTCACCATCATCACCCTCATCTTGAGACAGAATGCTTGTAGTCTCAGATCTCTCACATTCTGAGAAGACAGTGAAAGCTTTTACAAAATTGCTGCCATTGTCAGTAATTGTAGCATATACCTTTTGATCTATTTGTACTCGATGGGAATGCTCTCAAGAGTTGATGCTATGAGATCATATGTATGTCTCCCCTGTAGTCTGCATCATGACAAAGCAGCTGACTTTCTTTGAAGTGTGTCACAGTCAATCCAGTGGGTAGTGACACCAAAGAAACTACGATTCTAATGAGTCCAAATGTCAGCCGTAGTGTGCTGCATACTATCAACATTCGTGCTGGAAGAAGCTACAAGCATGTTCTTATTCGTAAGCATATTCTTGTACTTTTCAATGAGATCATATATCTGACAAATCTCTGTGGTTTTGCTTAAAGTTAAATCATTGTCTCAAAGCAAAATCTTTCTCACTGCATCATTAACATCACACACAGGCTTGTCTTTTATCAACTCATCTCTCAGATCACCAAATCTGCACGGTTTTGCCTTGTTTCTCAAGTCAGCTATATATGCTGCAAAAGTTTCACCAGGCTTTTGATCTCTTGTGTAAAATAGTGTCTTTCCACTGTAATATTTGTTTGAGGGCTGCACATTTCTCTAAATTTACGTTTTAAGCATTCAGAGTCTTCCTATGTTTCAGCCTGTACCACAATATGACAGTCTTCCCCCTTTTCTGCATAAACAGCAGGTGCATACACAAATGAATGTTCTCTCTCAATGGCTTCTGAACCAGCTAAATTGAGCAGAATAAATGCTTTTCTATGTGTGTCTTTATCAGAAAAAGCAGCATGTATGAAAAATCATATTCTTGCTCAAATAATCTTCAATTTTTAGCAATATTATTATCAAACACAAGGGGATCAGGTCTGTGAAATCCCTCTGCCATGCCAAATAAGTGTCAAACACACACCAGGTACTTGTAATTATGTTCAGCTACACAACAGACTCTTTGAAATAACTGTACTCTTTGAAAAGACTATACTATAATACTGCACACACTGCCAACACTTTGCACACCTTAGATACTTTGAATAACTTTAGTTAGTGTGAAAAAGTAGTACATTGGGAAAAATACAGTTGTTTTCTCTTTTCTGAACATTTTATATGATTCGGATACTGTTTCAAATGTTTTTGTAATTATTTCAAGTACTTTTTTCAATATGTCGCAATTCTGAACATTTTGTTTATTCAGTAATTGGCTTAGAATGCTTTGCTTTATATTCATTCAGGAAAAAATCATTTAAATGAGTTTAAGAACCTGGAAATATTTTCTGACCTGTTTATGAGTTGTTTTCAAGTCGTCTGAGCCACTCTTGTATATTCCTTCATTTCTCATGGTTTTAAGAAATTTTGACTTTGGATCCCATTCTGACAACATGTTACTTGTCTTGTCTATTCAAATAAGATGATGAGGCTTGAATGTTCATTTAAGATATTTATTGCACACAAACACATCAGGATGGATGACTGAAACATAAAACTTAAATAAACTCCAGCTGTTTATACAAAATGGCACTCTGCTTGCACATGCTCAGTACTTTTTATGCATGTTCCCATGAACTACAATGGGTTTAAAAGTACAATACACACACTATGATCTACACTCCCTGTGTTCGAGTGAGTTTCCACAGGGTGCTCTGGTTTCCTCCCACATTCTCAAGACATGCTGCAGGTGAATTAGACATTCTAAATTGGCCTTAGGTGTGAGTGTGTGCATGTGTGTGCCTTCTGAATAAGGTTGGGCGCTGGGCTGGCAACTCAAAAATGTAAAACTCCACTGCCACTTGTTCTGCAGACTGATGATCCACCATGGTGACCCCTAATGGGCACAGCCAAAAAGAGAAAAAGAAGACTAGTCTGTACAGCTAGAGAGTCATAGATGGTAATTAAACCAAACCAGCCAGCACCACAAGACCTACAAAAACCTATAGCATTTTGTCTATTTTCAGCAAATACAAATCAAAACCAAAAAGAGTGTGAAATAGAACATAACAAAAAATTGTCAAGACAAAAGTTGGTTGATCATAGATCCACTTGAAGAGTCCTGCTTGATGCAGTGGGTTGGGGCACTGGGTGCCCAACTGATGAGTGATGAGTGATTCCGACTGATGGTGGTATGAAGAACCAGTGGCATTTATTATACTGCAAGGTAAGGATATGATCTCTAGCAGACTAGAATTGTCCCAGTGTTAGGGAATGTTTTAGTGGGTGAGAGTCCCACAGTGCTAGGGCAGGGCTGGAGTCTGCTCATCATTAGCTTTCACCTCCTTGCATTGCTAAAAAAATGAAGTAAATTTTGCTCTAAACTAATTCTAGTGATCTATTATGAATGCTACGTGCTATGAGTTGTGCCAACATTATGTTGTAATTTTTTATTCAAAATGCCACTTCAAAATGTCTATTATCTACTAACACCTGATTACTATCCATACTATATAGGGACCCCGGAAGTTTTCCATCACTCTTTAGGAGGCTATATTGCCCATGTTGAGAACCACTGGTTTAAGCAAAAGTAACTCAAAAGTAACTCACATTTAGGTTACTAGTTACTAAAAAAGTAATATATTACTATTACTAGTTACTATTTTGAAAAAGTAGGTAGTTATATTACTAGTTACTAGAAATTGTAATAGATTGCAGTAATATATTGCTCCCATCCCTGCTTATAGTCATACAGAATGAGAAACCACACTCCTGCTCATATGACATATCTGATGTCAGCAGTGTAGATTTAATGCCCATACCATCACATAGGTTTGGCAGCAATGGTGGGATTCAAGCCCCAAATTGCTGTCCATTTATCACATATGCCACATTTTCAGTACCAGTATTTATATATTAAAAACGCATATCATAAACTATCTGTAGAGTTTATCTGCAGAGGTTGTACACCACCCAGTGTAATGTGACTTCAGCTGAATATATATATATATAATATATATTCCTATATTGGGTATAGTACCCATTGGGATATTTTTATATTTCTCATAGTAATTATCATCTCATTTGCAATATTTACACTCTATCCTGAATTATTTTTTCCTGTACTGAAGAAACTGAAGATGTTAAACATTGGTTTGTTTTTTTTTGCCATTTATTTTATATATGCACAATAAATTTCTTTTTATTGCTTGCTACAACCTTTGTGCTGGCTCGTTTTGTGTTTTTGGACATTTTGGTTGAGCCTTGCACTGAGTCCACCTTGCGTGTCTTTTTTGGTTTCAGCTGAATAAAACCTTGACACTCACACATGTATGCGTTTGTGCTTGTGCATGTTTGTGAGTGTGTATGTGTGTGTCTGTGTCTACATGCTGTCTATTTTCAGTGATCCCTTATCCACTACATGTTTTAACATTGTCAAGGACAGAGTACATGATGCATCACAGTAATTAGAAACTTTTGTATAACTCATTAAAACCTGTGTGGTGTGGAATGTCACATCTCTAGCAGCCTGCAGACATCTTGCATTCCACATCATTTTCTGAAAAAATAAACTTAAAAGGCATAACTTTGACAAATGCAAATATTTTGTAAACAATCAAAGCTATTAAAACTGTACAAATAGCAATCTTATCAGTAAGAAGTGTTCCTTACAGTGATAACAGTCAGTGCATTTGTAAGCTTGTCCATAAATACTGTAATATATTATAATGCACACAAACCCCAAATTATATTTTTCTAAACTTTCAAAAGCAAAATGACATGCCATACAACCTAGATATATATTGTTAGTACATTTTTGTTAACCAGACGTTGTCATGTGACAATAAATTCATCTTTAAGTGCATGTCTAAGAAATATGAAAACATGCTAAATTGTACACTTAGCAATATAAATGCTACTGGATATCTCTGCAGATGTGCAGCTTACAGTACAAGCATTAAAGACAGTTTCCTTCAACAGCATCAAAGGCTTCATTTAATGTCATTCAATGTTTTGTGAGTCACTTTGTGAGTCACTTTGTTTTTGAAATATTAAGTACACATAGAAATATTGCTTATTTTCATTATTACTAACAAACAATTAGCAATATTTCCAGAATACTGTGATATAAACCAGCATTTTCAATTAATTCTCCTGTCTTCCCCATTGGTGTTTCACACCATATACCTCAGTAAGATGCAGGTCTCTCAGGTATGAAAACATAACTATGAAAACATGAATAACAAGTTCATAGGTTCATAGGTAGGTACTAAGCTATCGGCCCAAGGGCCTACGTAAGCCTAGCCAACAAGGTTCCCTGGCTTACGCCACCCAAGAAAGTCATTTTCCTGTGCCACTGTCATGCAGATACACAGAAGTGATCCCCGGGGTGTATTTCCTATTTCCCATCCACTCATCAAGATTTTTCTTGAAGAGTGCTAATGAAGAACTTTGCTTGACATAGATGGGTAGCCTGTTCCAGAGTATGGGATGTCTCTTGGACAGGAATCTATCCCTCCAGCATGTCCTGTTTATTGTGGTGACAAGGATTAGGTCCCTAGAGCGTGTAGTTTGGAGGTATTGGGATTTCTTTAGGTGTAGCATGTCCAACAGCTCTGGGTTTGACATAGCTTTATATGTTAGGCAGAGATCACCTTGGAGTAGGCAATATGCTACAGAGTAAAGCTGGAGCTTTTTGAGGCAGTCAGTGTAGGCCATTTGTTTGAGGCCCGTAATCCTCTTTGTGAGGTACTTCTGTGGCCTTTCCAGCTGCTGCAGATGTCTTGTGAGGTACATTCCAAAAGGGGCATTGTACTCTATAATGGGTCTAATGAGTGTTGAGTAGAGGGGAACAATGTCATCTTTTTCCTGGCTAAGAACCCTTTTATGATGAGGTGTGCCATGTAGAAGGACTTCCTGACTACTGTGGTGATGTGACTATCAAAGGAGAGACTACTGTCCATCTGAGTCCCAAGGTCTCTTATCACACATTCGGTGTTAAGTAGATTGCTGCCTATGTGGTAGTTCATGGGTACAGAGTTTTTACCAAAGGGGATGACACTGCACTTTTTGGCATTGAGCTTGAGGCCATGGCTCTGACACTAGGCATCTGTCTCAGTGAGGCCCTTCTGTAGGATGTCCCATCATTTGGGGACTTGACTATGGCTCCTAGTTTGCAGTCATCTGCAAACTTCATTAGCCAGAGGCCTTCTGTGTTAGCCTGTACTTCAGAGAAGTAGATACCAAACAGGAGAGGTCTCAGGATGGAACCCTGTGGTACTCCGCTTGTCACTGCTTTGAGGTCAGATTTGGAGTCTGCAACTTTTACAGTGTGGGTTCTGTCAATGAGCCAGTTGGAAACCCATCTTGTGACATAGGGATTTATACCTAGTTTAGTGAGTTTAGCTATAATTCCAGAATGGGGGATGGTGTTGAAAGCCTTGGCGAGGTCAAGATAGGCTGTGTGAACCACCTTACCCTCATCTACGGCTTTGGTGACTGCCTCAAAGAAGTCGATCAGGTTCAAGAGGCATGATCTGCCTTTCACAAACCTGAACTGGGTGGGATCCAGAGTTTGGAGGTTACCAATGTCTTTGTTTATGAGTTCCATGATGATACATTCCATGGCCTTGCAGACCAGGCTCATAGGCTAATAGGTCGATAGTTCCCGTGATCAGTGGTGGCTCCCTCTTTGTGGAGTGGGATAACTGTTGCTGTGCTCCATTCAGTGGGCACAAAGCCTGATGTGAGGCTATTATTGAACATGGTGCTTAAGTGGGGTGCCAGTTCATTCTGAAGTTCATGTAAAACGCAGCCTGGGATGTTGTCCAGTCCCATGGATGCTGTGTTTTTGGCTTTAGAGAGTGCAGCTTTACCTGCAGAGTTGTGATTACAGGTTGCAAAGAGAAGATTAATTTCTCCACTGCAAGACATCCTAGACTAACAATCTCAGTGTAATTTTGTTAACAACTCTTTGCCATTTCTAATATTCCCTATTATTAGCTGGTAAGTCCTTTAATTAAAACAGCCAAACCCTAAACAGTTCTGGATGCCATAAGGAGGTATGGGTGTGAACTGAAAGTATACAAAAAGGGCAGTTTAGGTTTGAATGAGATAACTGAAGAATGTCAAGGAAACAGAGCACAATATGCACAACAGTAAAATAGCTGAAACATTACATTATGTATTTGATATTTATTTTGATTTTCCTTTATGTTTCAATGGACATACATTACTTACATTACACAAAGTGTATAGCATTTGCACAGTGTTAAGTAAATGGGCCCAGTGTCTAGCAGCCTTCATAAATCCTAATACATACTTCTAGGGGAATTCTAGTCTAATTAGCACAACAGCTATAAAACTAGCAATTCTAACAAAAAATCCGCCCAACCATTACAAGGCAACAGGCCATCAATGCACTTTTCATGGCCAAAAGCACTGCATCGATAGACCCCAGTAACATCCTGGGATGTTTAATAAATAGCATGAAATATGACCTCTCTGGTCCATTTGAATCAGTTTTCAGTACAGCCTTCAGATAGGTTTTGTGCCCAAAGAATGAAAGATGGCTACAGTCATTCATCATTCCCCTGCACAAAAGTGGTCCAACCACTGATGCAGGTAACTACAGGCCCATACGTCTTTTACCAGCCTCATGTTTAAGGCCATGGAAAGAAGCATAATGGACATGATAAACAAGGACATAGGTAACCTGCAAATGGTGGGCACATCACAGTTTGGCTTTCTTAAATGAAGGTCATGCCTCTTTAATCTGGTGGACATTTTTGAGAAGGTCACCAAAGCACTGGATGAAGGTAAGACAGTGTGCATAACTTACCTCAACCTGGCAAAGGCTTTTGATACAATACCCCACTCAGGCATTAAAGACAAGCTCATTAATTTAGGTATAAACCATTTTATCACCCACTGGATAGCCAACTAGCTCAATGATAGGACCCAGGAGATCAAAATTTGTAAGGCCACCTCCACCAAGAGATCAGTCACTAGTGGAGTCCCCTAAGGATCCATACTGTGCCCACTCCTTTTTGCCATCTATTTATCTGAAATGGAAACAAATGCTGAAAGTTAATGGCTGACTAAGTTTGCAGATGCTTGCAAGCTGGGGTTATCATTGACTCCCATGCAGACACTAGCATTTTTCAAGAAGGTTTATCTCTGACTAACAAATGGTGCCAACGCCATGGTCTTAAACTCAATGCTAAGAAATGCATAATTTTACCTTTTGGGAAGTCAACCATCACGGATAATTACAATGTTGATAATATCTCCCTAAGTGTCAACTCAGTGGTCAGAAATCTGGGTAGGCAAATAGTCAGTGACCTTACCTTCGACTACCATGTAACCACAGTGGTGATTAAATCCTTTTATTTAGTGCAACTTATAAGTAAAGGCATGGCATCTAGATCCAAATAGGCCAGTATCCCACTGTACTCTGTCATTATCAGACAAGTGATAGAGTACAATGCTCATTTGGTATGTACTTGACCAGGAATATGCAGCAACTAGTGTGACATGTAAATCATTTATCTCAAAAGGTTAAAGCAAAAAACGTCTATAGATAAAAGATTTAAAAAAAGATAAAAAAAAAACAATTGGCTAAGTTTCTGGTGTCATTCTAAGGGGGTCCAGTATCTGTCTGCCTGGGATGACATGATTGACAGACCTTGATGCTTTGCCGGAGATGGACTGCATCTGTCACCCCTGGCCTTCCAGATACTAGCCAAGGCTCTTGCCACCTTTATAGTGCCTTTTTAGGTGGTGTTCCAAAGACCAAATTACCACCGTAACAGCTACAAACAAATGCAATCTGAGGGTCATGCTGCTCAATGCTAGAAATCTAAATCTCAAAATGCACTTGCTCAAAACACTCCTTAAAATGGAGAACATTGACATCTGTACTGTAACAGAGACCTGGTTCAAGGCAGCAGAAAGCACCCCTGCACTACCAGGCTATAACTAATTCCACACCTTTCGGCCCCAGAACTCGGACCAAAGCTTCAAAGGCAGTGATGTTTCCATATTCATAAAGGATGCACACACCTCCAGACTGGTAACCTAACATAACACATCTGAGATACTTCAGGTGCAGCTAACCTTTGGTAAGACAGCAATTCAGGTCGTAGCCTGCTATAGGTCCCCAACTATGTCCCAAGACTCACACTCCAAGTTCCTAAGCACCCTGGAGAATATTAGGGTCCAACCTAACATTCTCATACTGGGCGACTTCAACTACCCCTCCATTAACTGGGAAAACTACTCATGTACCAATACACTTGCCCAACGTTTCCTGGAATTCATTAATTCCAATGCCCTGAACCAGCTCATTTTTACCCCCACTAGAGGTAGCAACATCCTTGACCTAGTCATTACTAACATGGGCGATTGTTGCTCTACACAAACAGTCAAGTCCTCCCTGGTTAGATCCGACTACAAATTAATCACCTTGGAAATCCACATCCCTCCCTTCCACCCCTCCCGCAAAAGTAACCACCATGAAAAACTTTTCCAAAGCTAATTTTGGGCTCCTAAAAACAGAGCTGGCTAACTTCACGACACCTATGTAAATGGAGAACAGTTGCATGACCGCCAAATCATACACCAATGCACTGTATGAACATGTACACAAATGCATGGATCTAGCCATACCCAACAGAACCAAGACATTCTCCTCCAAAAAAAAAGGAAGCCAATCTGGTGGTTCCCTGACATAAACAAACTCTACAACAGAAGGAGGAAACTGATGCGGAATAAGGTGACGTCCCAAGGCTGAAAAAACTCCCTTATCAGCCTCGACATAAAGTTAAGATCCCTCATCAAATCCTCTAAAGCTAGCTATGAAAACAGAATTGCAGCAGATAGTAAAGATGACCACAAGGCCTTCTATAGTTATGTAAAGAATCTCCATGGCAATACCCAGATTTGCTCTGAGCTACTGCACAATGGTACCTCCTATACCAAGCCAACAGATACTGCCAATATACTGTCCAACAGATTCAGTGCCAAATTTACCCCTCTCTCTCCCCCAAAGGACCAATCACAATACCACTAGATTGTCAGGCACCCAATATAACTGCTGCACAGGTTAAAACAGCACTGTCCAAGGCCAAGAATACAGCTTCTATGTGACCTGACAATATCCCTGGCTGTGTTCTACATGAACTACAGAGTGAATTGGCACCTCACCTGTGTGCTCTGTTCAATCACAGCCTCACCTCAGGCTTTGTCCCTACCGAATGGCGCACTGCTACAGTCATCCCTCTTCACAAAAGAGGAGTGACTACAGACCCTGGGAACTATCACCCCATTAGCCTGACGAGTCTGATATGCAAAGCTATGGAATGCATCATTATGGACCTAATAAACAAGGATATAGGGAATCTCCAAACTCTGGCTCCTACACAGTTTGGTTTTGTGAAGGGTAGATCATGCCTGTTCGACTTGGTCGACATCTTTGAGTCCATCACCAGAGCTGTGGATGAAGGCAAGGTGGTTCATACAGCCTGCCTTGATCTGGCCAAGGCCTTTGATACCATTCCCCACTCAGGAAGCATAGAAAAACTCACTAAGCTAGGCATAAATCCCTATATCACTAGGTGGGTTGCAAACTGGCTCACAGATAGAACCCACAATGTGAAAATAGCTGACTCCAAGTCAGATTGCTGACCAGTCACAAGTAGAGTCCCACAGGATTCAGTCTTAGGTCCTCTCCTGTTTGGTATCTACTTCTCTGAAGTCCAGGCCAACACGAAGTGGCTCTGGCTGACAATGTTCACAGACAATTGCAAGTTGGGAGCTATTATTAACTCCCCGAGTGATGTTGACATCCTACAGAAAGGCCTCATTGAGACCAACAATTGGTGTCAGAATCATGGCCTTAAGCTCAATGCCAAAAAATGTGTTGTCATCTCCCTTGGGAAAAAAAACAGTTCCCTTAAATTACCACATCGATGGTAGTCCACTGAACACAGAAGGTGTAATAAGAGATCTGGGAACACAGGTTGACAGCAAACTCCCTTTTGACCACCACATTGCCACTGTGGTCAGAAAGTCCTTCTGTGTGGTACATCTCATTACTAAGGGTTTTGCATCCAGGAAGAAAAAGGTCATTGTCTCCCTCTACTCTTCCCTCATTAGGCCAATCATTGAGTACAATGCCCCATTTGGCATGTATCTCACTAGACACCTGCAACAACTAGAGGGGCCACAAAAATACCTTACAAAGAGGATCCTAGGCCTTAAACACTTCTTCTATATGGACAGACTCAAAAAACTCCAACTATTCTCTGTCTCATATCGCCTACTTAGTGGCGATCTCTGCTTGACTTACAAAGCCATGTATGACCCAGCTCTGTTAAAAATGCTACATCTAAAGAAATCCCAATCCCTCTGTACCACACACTACAGAGACCTCAACCTCATTACCATAATCAACAGAACATGCTAGAGGGAGAGGTTCATAACCCAGAGACTGCTCATGCTATGGAATAGACTTCCCATACATGTCAAACAGAGCACCTTACTGGCCCTCTTCAAGAGAAATCTTGATGAGTGGATGGGAAATAGAAAATTCACCCCAGGGATCACTCCAGTGGCTCTACTCGACAGAGGTACTAGGAACTAAGGTCGGGTGGCACGACGCCAAAGTAATCCCAGGGACTAGGCTTGTAAAGGCTCTAGGGCCATTAGCCTAGTACACACCTATGAACCTATGAACTAAAGCAATCAGTCAAATGAGTTGTCAGTCAAATGAAGTTTAGGTCAATTGGGTGTCGGTCAAATGGGTGTCAGTCAAATGAGTTTTAGGTCAAATGAAGTAGACCCATATATATATATATATATATATATATATATATATATATATATATATATATATACCTATGTATGTGTGTGTGTTTACTATTGAATGCTCAGTGCTGCCAAAGCCAAGTTGACCATTCACCAAACCCTATCCCTGAATGTCAGAATGCTGAATATTGGCAAGCCTGAAAACTATTACAAATGCTGAAACTTCCCATCACTCTGGACCCAGGATAAAGTGCTAACATTGTTCCGAAAGGAAGGCAAGTTTAAACAGTCAGTAATGCTAATGTCTCACATTCATAATGCAGGATCTGCACAACCCGCCTCAAACCTGGCAGGGTTAGGCATTTAATACTAAAACTGTATGTATCTATATATATATATATATATATATATATATATATATATATATATATATAGGGTTCCTGTTACCAGATTGCAGATTAGGACTGTTAACAGATGAAGCTACATTTGCTCAAATTTCTCCCATCAGTATGCATGGTCTAATTAGAGAGGTTAGACGTCAGTTGAAGCAGATGGTGAATGAGGGTTTAATGGATAAAGAACTTTTGGATTTTTTATGGGTAGGGAACCCGGTTACACCAGTGTTTCAGGCTCTACCCAAGATCCACAAGGGTCGATGTAACCCAGCCCTCAGACAGATAGTATTGGGGAGGGGGTGGGTTAATGAGAATATTTCAATATGGCTTGAGTGTACCCTGAGGCCTTGTCTGCTACATGTGGAGTAAGTACTTTCAAGACACAGGACATGTTT
This sequence comes from Protopterus annectens, assembly GCF_019279795.1. NCBI lineage: Eukaryota > Metazoa > Chordata > Ceratodontiformes > Protopteridae > Protopterus > Protopterus annectens. Next base: position 1,255,639,725 of record NC_056737.1, read on the forward strand.
TAACCTCATTGAATGATTTTGAGGTTGCAGTTAATAGAAAGAAGTATATTATGGTGACTTTAGATGTAAATAGTTTATTTACAGTTATCAGTAATGAGTATGGTGTGCAGGCTGTCAGCCTATTGAGTGAACTACATCTTATGGATGGGATTAACTTGGAATTAATTAAAAGATTGTTAACAATAATATTGGAGTACAATTTTTTTTCATGCATGGGTAATTTATATAGGCAAGTACAGGGGGTAGCCATGGGTACCCCCTGTGCCAGTACATATGCAAATATGGTAATGTCTTGTTGGGAAAGAGAGTATGTTTTGGGCACTATTAATGCTTGGAAAGACAAAGCGTGCCTATATAGGCACTTTGTAGACAATATTTTTCTTTTGCGGGGAGGGGATGAAAGTGATCTGTCAAGTTTTGTAGCATATTTAGAATCTACCACCAGCTTTCTCGGGTTCACTGTCAAATCCTCAATTGATACTATAGATTTTTTTGAACGTGAGGCTCATGCAAGATGAAACTGGGTTTAAGAGTACACTTTACCGGAAGGAATGTTGGAAGAATAATATTCTGACACAGGATAGTATGCATCCTAGATTTACCTTTGACAACATTGTAACAGGACAAATGGGAAGAGTATCTAGGTCATGCACTGAAGATCAGAATTATGAAGATGAGTTAGTTAGGATGACAGGGCACTTTAAAGAAAGGGGCTATGATGGTAAGAAAATAAATTACATAATTTAACGCCAGAGACAACACAGGGGAAACCAGGTTACAACCTTGGCTAAAATGGAGAGGTATCACTGTTACATGCACTGACAACAGTAACAATGGTGTGATTAGACTAATGCTCACCTATAGTACCAACATCCATGGGGTCTGTGACATAGTTAGGAAGAATTGGAAGATTCTATTAACAGATGAGAAGTTAAGGAAGATCATAGTTGATCAGCTCAAATTTGGGTTTAGAAGAAATAGAAACATGAAGGACATCTTGGCTAATGAGGGCATGGAGAGCTCCAAATGGGTAATGGTCAGCAGAGGGACCAGACCATGTGGGGCTTGTAAAGCATGTCGTTGTTTGAATAGGGACTCTAGCTTTATACACCTGGTTACAGGAAAGGTATATTATTTTGGGGCCAATGCCAATTGTAACACCATGAACTTGGTTTACCTTGCCACATGTCAGAGATGCACTTGCTACTATGTAGGTAAGACCAACTGTAAGTTTAAAACTAGGATTTTGAATCACTCATCTGCCATAAGGAAGGAATGAGCGCAATGCCTTATTTAGGCATATTTCTAACAATGAGGGGCATTATTTCATGTTTATGGCCATCTGGATAGTTAGAAAAGGGTTTAGAGGGGGGTGATATAATAAATTATACAGAATTAGAAGAAACAAAATGGATACTGGAATTGACAGCACACAGGTATCCTGGGCTCAATGATGTGGTCCCTTTAAAACCTGGCCTTAAGAAACAGTGGGTACAATACTAGCATATGATTGGTTGCCTCTTCCTTTGAAAATAGATGTTATGAATGTTGCTTTTATCTGAAGAAGGGCACAGCCCAAAAGCACTTATCTTGTATACGTTGCTGTTTTACTGTTTTACCATTTCCGGTCATTAAATATTGGAATCCAGTGGTGGTTACTGCTATTTTTTCATTTCAGACATACTTTGCTGTTTAGCAGTTGAACCTATGGTGAGGTATCTTTATTTGTGTGTTAGGTCCTAACAAGTGGGAAATGATCACATTGAAATCTAATGCGCATACAAGGGGAGGAATAGTGGTTTTGTGACAGATGGATAAATAAACCAGTGCTCATTTTGTAAGCATTAAGGAGAGTCACAGGGAGTGTCTGAATATCTAAAATGTTCAAAGTTTTCATGTCAAGTATCACTCTAAAACACAATGTCAAGTATATACGTACTCAACATCTCATTATGTATGTGAGCACGTGTGTGTGTGTGTGTGTGTGTGTGTGTGTGTGTGTGTGTGTGTGTGTGTGTGTGTGTGTGTGTGTGTGTGTGGTGTGTGTGTGTGTGTGTGTGTGTGTGTGTGTGTGTGTGTGTGTGTGTGTGTGTGTGTGTGTGTGTGTGTGTGTGTGTGTGTGGGAGTGCATGTGCGTATGTCTGTTTGTGCACGTGTGTATTTGTGGGAGACATTTAAACGTTGAACAGCCAAAGTCTGAAACTCATTATACCAAGCACAAAGTGCCGAAAACAGTAATTTAACAATATCAACTTACAGTGGGGTCTTGTAATTTGCCTCTTCCCAGCTGTAAAGAGATGTTGGATTTGGTATATACAAATTGCAGGCAGTGCAGGGGCTGCCCTTTCTCCACTTTAGTGCGATCTCAGAATTGGTATATATAAGCAGGGAGTGTGGAGGTGTGGGGGAGGGAGGTTGTGTCACCCCCGCATAGAATATATACTTAATTTTTCAGCTTTTGGAATTTCAGCGTTTTGTGTTTAGGATAATGCAGTCCTGCATTTTGGATGTTTGACATTATAAACTCATTCTATACGCATACAATGATTTAGGGACAAATGATCAATAGAACTTACATTGCATGCATTTTCTTCAATCACAAAATATTCAAATGACAGGGGGTTAGCTTAATGGTTATAATGTTTACTTCTCAGACAAGAGGTAGAGAGTATGATTTTCAACAAGAAAAATTGGTTAGGCCTAAAATGGCCAACAAGAGCAGATAGACTAGTACTTACCTATGAAGTACACACTGTCAAATGATTTAAAAGCCATTTAATACCAAGATATTGTTCTGTTTTTATACACCCCACTACTTTATATATAGTAACTCTGTGACTGCAAAACAGCAAAAAAGGAACAGAACTCCAAGTCCCACATTATTATGTGATCACAATCAATAGCTATACAGCAGTTTGAAGCACCTGCGTGTCTGTGAAATGTCTTTGATTAATAGACAGTTACCAAACAGGTGCATCAGTTATAAGGCAGGGATCCACACACACAAATATATACATATATCCTGAAGTGTCTGAGACACGTGTACACTGGGTAATCTGCATGTGACTGTGTAAAAGCTAAAAGATATATATGCATATGCTTGTATTAATATGTTCATACAAAGACATGGTTTATGTGCTTGTACTTCGCAAACCTAAAATTATGCTGCACTAGGTTTGTATAAGCAATGTTGTGAACACGAGTTCAAACTAGCAGTATACATGATATTAGTATCTATCACTACACAATGTGTTATGTTAGTATTTAAGGGTATACATGATGTTAGTATCTATCAATACACACTGTGTTATGTTAGTATTTAAGGGTATATATGATGTTAGTATCTATCAATACACAATGTGTTATGTTAGTATTTAAGGGTATACATGATGTTATTATCTATCAATACACAATGTGTTATGTTAGTATTTAAGGGTATACATGATGTTAATATCTATCAATACACAATGTGATTTAAAAAGCTTGTTTCAGCTGCATATTGTACTTATTTTATTGCCTGCACTTTAACAAAGTCATTTTGTGCTTAAATTACCTGTTTAACTGTTGTAGGCTACACACTCAAGTGTGATAGCCATTTCTGTGCATTTAAAGTGTTTTTTTGATTATATCTGCTTTATTTTCTGAAAAAAAACAAAAAAAAATAATTGTTTTCCCATCTTTCTATGCTAGTATAGCCCAGTTTTTAGGTTAGTGCTGAATTCAGGGCTGTGTTACAAGTTTCTGTGTTTGCCCATACCTTACTTGGATAGAAGGAAGTTTCTCTGTACACTGTGAGAGAGGGAGCTTTGAGCAGCCTATCTGTCCCTGGAGGAGTGGTTTCAGCCCAGAAATTTTTGGCCATTTTGGGCTAATTTCTATCTCTTTCATTTCCCTGCTATAAAACCCGCATTTGCGTGGTTTTATGCACCAGGCAGCGCCTGTTAGCTAGGGTATAACTATTCCTGGCTCCACAAAGTCTACTCTTCAATTTTTCCCTGGGAACTAGACAAACTTTTAACTTAAACACTCAAGCCATTCACTTCTCATCTCTGCACTTGCTCAAAACTCATACCAAGCACTAATAAACCTTAGCACTAGACCACCCAATACTGTAGAGAAGGACAAGGCTCTCTATTCGACCTTACCAGCCAATCAGTAAAACAGTTCACTGTACCTATCCAGGCATATCCAAAGGGCAGTTTCTGGTGTACTCTCCAGTCCAACTGGTGAATCTGGGCATTTTGAGGCAATGGCCTCATGTACACAGACAACCCTCTCCTCCTTCCACCAAACACTAATACATGCGAGAGATGCAATTATACAGCCAAACTGGAGGCTAAACTCTCTCAACCCAAGACTGGACCAGGCAGTCAAGAGGAGAAGGGAATTACTTGCATCACACCACCAGCCTCACATAGACCTATGAAACCAGCACCGGCAAAAACGCACATAAATACATGAAAACATACTCAGAGGCTCTACCAGCACCGGCAAAAACACACATAAATACACGAAAACATACTCAGAGGCTCTAAATAAAAATCTCCAAAAGCAACAGAGACCTCCAAAGCAGACATCCAAGCAACCTCCACCCACCAACACAAACCATGAAACACATACTTCACAAAACCAGTGTGCCATGCAATCACAGCTCTTAAGGCAAAATAACATACCCAACACACTAGTAATAGGTGACTCTATACGTCCTACTCACTAGGCTGAACAAGGAGAAGGTTACTGTTAGCTGCCTGTCAGGTGCCAGGATCTTCCACATAACACAAGCACTCAGGTCACTCCAGAACAAGTAGAAATATGACTCTGTCATTGTCCATGTTGGTGTGAATGACCTGAGCTGTACCTCCCTGGACTACATGAAAAGAGACATGGAGGAGCTCTCTGATCACGTAGCCCAGGCCGGTATGACCCTGACCCTGAGTAGCATCCTGCCCTCACCAAGAATAAATTATCAATTTCAACAACTGGCTAAGCTTCTGGTGTCATTCAAAGGGGATCCAGTGTCTATAAGCCTGAGATGACATGCTAGACAAGCCACGCTGTTTAGCTAGAGATGGCTTGCACCTGTCACCCTTAGGCTTTTGAATGCTGGCCAAGGCTCTTGCTACCCCCATAGTGCCTTTTTTAGGCAAGGGTCAAAAGACAAACTCACCACCGTAAATAGCACAAGTAACAAAAAACTGAGGGTAATGCTACTCAATGCCAGAAGTCTAAACCTCAAAATGCACGCACTCAAAGCACTCCTCAGTATGGAGAAAATTGATATATGTGCAGTAACAGAAACCTGGTTTAAGGCTCCAGAGAGCACCCCAGCACTACCAGGCTACAACTCATACCATACATTTCAGCCACAAAACCCAGACCGAAATACAAAAGGCAGGGGAGTATCCATATTCATCAAGGATACCCACACCTCCAGGTTAGTGGCACAGCATGATGCTTCAGAGATCATCCACGTGCAACTAACAACAGGCAAAACTGCTATTCAAATTATAGCTTGCTACAGATCACCCACCATGTCCCAGGATCCCCACTCCGCATTCCTGGAAACACTGGGAAACATAAATGTCCTACCAAACACCCTGATATTGGGTGATTTCAGTTACCCAAACATTAACTGGGAGAACTACTTCCCAACATTTCCTAGAATTTATAAACTCAAACGCCCTGGATCAACTGGTCAACACCCCCACCAGAGGTGACAACATATTGGACCTGGTCATCACCAACATGGGCGATCGGTGTTCCACACAGGAGGTCAACCCCTCGCTGGTTAGATCTGACCATAAACTAATCACTCTGGATATCTACATTCCACCACCACCCCTGGTAAAAGAAACCACCGTGAAAAACTTTTCAAAAGCAAACTTCATGTTACTGAAGACCAAGGTGGGAAGTTTCAAAGCCTCCATGCTAAAGGATAACGCTGTCCAAGCTGCAAAATCCTTTACTAATGCACTCTACGGGTACCTACAAGAATGCATGGATCGTGCTATCCAAAACAAAACCAAGACTCACTCCTCCAAGTAAAGGAAACCAGTCTGGTAGACCCCTGCCATAAACAAGCTATACAATAGAAGGAGGAAACTATTACAGAAAAGAGTAAACTCCCAAGAAGGGAAAACATCCCTGATCAGTATCAGCAAGAAACTATGTTCCCTCATAAAATCATCCAAGGCTAGCTTCGAAAGAAAAATTGCCATGGACTCCAAAGATAACTACAAGGCATTCTTTAGCTATGTCAAGAATCTAAGTGGCAATTCTCAGATCTGCTAGGAGTTAGTGCAGATTGGCACAAAATACACTGAACCGACCAATATAGCCAGCATCCTGGCAGACAGGTTCAGTGCAAACGTCAACCCCCTCTCACCCCCAAAAGGGCCCAAAACTATACCAGAAGAATGTAATGCCCCTGAAATCACAGACACTCAGGTTAAAACAGCCCTCCCCAAAGCCAAAAACACAGCATCAGTGGGACTGGACGGTGTCCCAGGCTCCATCCCACACAAGCTCAAAGATGAATTAACCCCTCACCTAAACACACTGTGTAAACTCAGCCTCTCCACAGGCTACATGCCCACAGAGTGGCGCACAGCAATGGTTATTCTGCTCCACAAAGGTGGAGCCACAACAGGCCCTGGAAACTATCACTCTATAAGCCTGACTAGCTTGGTCTGCAAAGCTATGGAGCGCATTATCATGGATCTCATTAACAGAGACATTGGGAATCTCCAAACACTGGACCCTACCCAATTCGGCTTTGTTAAAGGCCGATCATGCCTCCTAAACCTGGTGGACTTCTTTGAGAAAGTTACCAAGGCTATAGACGAAGGAAAGGTGGTCCACACAGCCTAACTAGACCTCACAAAGGCCTTCAACACCGTTCCCCACTCAGGTGTTACAGACAAGCTCAACAGTCTGAACATAAACCCCTACATCACGAGATGGGTTGCCAACTGGCTCACGGACAGAACCTACATGGTAAGAGTTGCAGGAGCTAGGTTTGACTCTAAACCATTTACAAGTGGTGTTCCCGAGGGCTCAGCCCTAGGACCCCTCCTGTTCGGCATATACTTCTCAGAGGTACAGGCAAGCACAGGAAGATTATGGTTGACCAAGTTCACAGACTACTGATAACTAGGGGCTATAACTGACTCTCCAGCTGACACAGACATCCTCCAAAAGGTTCTCACTGAGACAGATATCTGGTGTCAAAACCATGGCCTCAAGCTAAATACCAAAAAGTGCATAGTCATCCCCTTTGGAAAAAACAAAGTACCCACAAATTACCACATAGGTGGTAGCCCCCTAAATACGGAAGACATAATAAGGGATCTGGGGACCCAAGTAGATAGTAACCTCTCCTTTGATAATCAAATTGCCAAAGTAGTTAGAAAATCCTTCTATGTGGCCCACCTAATCACAAAAGGGTTTGCATCGAGATCAAAAGAGGTCATTGGGCCCCTCTACACATCACTCATCAAACCCATCATAGAGAACAATGCCCCATTTGGGATGTACCATACAAGACACCTGCAACAACTGGAAAGACCACAGAAGTACCTCACCAAGAGGATCACTGGCTTCAAGCAGATGCTCTATGCAGCTCAACTGAAGAAACTCCAGCTGTAATCGGTTGCATACAGCCTACCTCAGAGGTGATCTCTGCCTGACATACAAGGCCATGTCCAACCCAGAATTGATGGACATGCTCCACCTAAAGAAAACATATCCCCTCAAGCCACATGCTCCAGGGTTCTAAATCTCACCACAACAATAAATAGGACATGCTGGAGGGATAGATTCCTGTCTCAGAGGCTTCCCATGCTCTGGAACAAGATTCCAATCTACATTAGGCAAAACTCCTCGTTAACCCTCTTCAAGAGAAACCTTGATGAGTGGATGGGAAACAGAAAGTTTACCCCAGGGATCACTTCAGTGGCTCTGCTAAAAAGAGGCACAGGGAACAAATATAAGGGGGTGGTGAAAGCCAACACATTCCGGCTAGGCTTATAAATGCCTTCAGACAGATAGCCTAGTATCTACCTATGAACCTATAAACCTATGCAAACAGGTAACCTGTAAATGGTTCATCTCCCAGGCCCATGCTTACACTTATCAAGGGTATCAGAACTTGTCAGAGATTTAGGATGCATGGCTAGGCTTAAAAAGGCCCTTGTGGTAATTAGCCTAGTAAAGACCTATGAATCTATGAACCTATGTGTTATGTTAGTATTTAAGGGTATACATGATGTCAGTATGTGTTATGTTAGTATTTAAGGGTATATATGATGTTAGTATCTATCAATACACAATGTGTTATGTTAGTATTTAAGGGTATACATGATGTTAGTATCTATCAATACACAATGTGTTATGTTAGTATTTAAGGGTATACATGATGTTAGTATCTATCAATACACAATGTGTTATGTTAATATTTAAGGGTATACATGCTGTCAGTATCTATCAATAGTAATACACAATGTGTTGGGCTAGTATTTAAGGGAATACATGATGTCAGTATCTATCAATACACAATGTGTTGGGCTAGTATTTAAGGGAATACATGATGTCAGTATCTATCAATACACAATGTGTTATGTTAAATAGACAGTGTGTTATGTTAGTATTTAAGGGTATACATGATGTTAGCATCTATCAATACACAATGTGCTATGTTAGTATTTAAGGGTATACATGACATCAGTATTTATCAATACACAAAGTGTTATGTCTGTATTTAAGGGTATACAAGATGTCAGTATCTATCAATACACAATGTGTTATGTTAGCATTTAAGGGTATACATGATGTTAGTATCTGTTAATACACAATGTGCTATGTTAGTATTTAAGGATATACATGACGTCAGTATTTATCAATACACAGTGTGTTATGTCAGTATTTAAGGGTATACAAGATGTCAGTATCTATCAATACACAATGTGTTATGTTAGTATTTAAGGGTATACATGATGTTAGTATCCATCAATACACAATGTGTTATGTTAGTATTAAAGGGCATGCATGATGTCAGTATCTATCAATACACAATGTGTTATGTTAGCATTTAAGGGTATACATGATGTCAGTATCTATCAATACACAATTTGTTATGTTAGTACTTAAGGGTATACATGATGTTAGTAGCTATCAATACACAATCTGTTATGTTAGCATTTAAGGGTATACATGACATTAGTATCTATCAATACACAATGTGTTATGTTATCATTTATGGGTATACATGATGTTAGTACCTATCAATAGACAATGTGCTATTTTAGTATTTAAGGGTATACATGACATTAGTATCTATCAATACACAATGTGTTATGTTAGTATTTAAGGGTATACATGATGTTAGTATCTATCAATACACAATGAGTTATGTTAGTATTTAAGGGTATACATGATGTTAGTATTTCTCAGTTTTAAGGGTATATATGATGTCAGTATCTATAATTACACAATGTGTTATGTTAGTATTTAAGGGTATACATGACGTCAGTATCTATCAATACACAATGTGTTATGTTAGTATTTAAGGGTATTCATGATGCCAGTATCTATCAATACACAATCCTCCGGATTCATGAAGCTCGGCGCAAGTCCGGCGTAAGGCTTGCGCTGGCCGTGCGGCGTAGATGTGGAGTAGTCGCGCCATATGCATATTAATGAAGGCGCGCAGCTGCCACAGCCACGTGCATAGGAAACGTGCGCGAGTGCAAGGTGTATCGGTTGCAGGGAGGAGTGTCAATGTTGGCTTTTGAGGAGCAACCTAAACTGCTGAATATTATATTCCGCCAGCAATAGTAATCGTACCTATCAGTGACCGTGGAGACTGAAACATATGCAAAGCACAGTCCCTGCTAACAGAAAATGAAGACTCAAACACAAATGCACGTTAGGGAATAACGGGTCCCTACCCATGAACAAATGACAGGAAAACCGTGTGCTTGTAGTCCAACATAGTGTTGATAGCTATACCATGTGGAAGTGAAACGTATCAGATGTTAGCACGCCGCCAGCAAGTACGTCCAGTCCAACGGAGAGGGTCACCAGCCGACCCATAATTTGAGGGAGGGAACATAGCTGTGCAGATGTGTCCATAACAAAATGCACGAGGAGAAATGTAGATATAGGTAGTGACCGTATGTCTGAATCATATCCCACAAGCCATGTAATAGTCACATACAAAAGGTATGTCTGTATTTCACATAGCAAATGTGATAGGAAATAGCATACACATGTAAACGAAACAGAAGGAGCATATAAACGAGCCATAACAACAAGGACACATGTAGGCCAAAACTAAAAGTATGATCCGTACCGTCGATCGAGATTACCACCTGTCCCACTTTGCGAGCTACAGTCCCTCTGTGGGCAGATGTGTCTTGACACAAACATGTAAAACTGGCAAATGTCCAGAGAATATAGGACATAATTCCTCCATAGACATCATGCAATAGTTGCATTAAACATATTTCACTGGATGTATAATACATAAATGTCATAACAAACAGAATAAGATACCGAAATGCTACAAGAATAAGCTTAGATATAGGCAAGAATTGTAAGTTCTATCTGCCGAACTGACTGTGGGTATGTGTCGGCCTGTAAAATATGCTGTGTTCACCGCAACTGTCACAGTAGGGTTGCCACCATTACAAATGGCCAAAGTGGGACATGTTTGGTACAGACATCAGACTGTACAGGCCAACACATACCCATGGCCAGTACAAAGGACAGAACATAACTGTTTTGCCTATAGAAAAGCGTATTCCTGTAGCATTTTAGTTGCTTATTCTGTTTCTCATAACAGTCAGGTATTTCAGATACAGAATTAACTGTTTAATGCAACTATCACATAAAATATAAGAAATATGTTTGTCCTAAAATCTCAGGACATTTGCCATGTTGACAATTACATGTCAGGACACAACTGCCCAAAGAGGGACTGTCCCTCACAAAGTGGGACAGGTGGTAACCCTATGTCACACTGTGGCCAATTGAAAATGTGGAAACACAACCGTTGACTGTGGGGAGGCAATGTCCACAACGGTCGGACATGTGTAAGGAATAGCTTGGACATAGGAAAAGGTGCCATCCTACCAATGAGTAGAACAGGCTGGCAAAATCCGGAAGTCAGCTGTATAATCCGAATGTGTATGTGACACAGTTGAACGGGTAGTACCCGGATACACCAACCAAGTAATGAAAGTGAAGTAAGGGCATGTACCTATGTGCATGAGGTATAGCATGTGGAAAGCAAACATGGCAGGGTAGTCCACACAACCATAAAGGTACCCGACACATGTAGGGTAGTCAATGTGTAACTCTGGCCTTGTCATGGGCCAACAACCAAAGTAGTGCTCTATGGGGTGTGAGTAATTCGCGTGTGAGGGGTGTGTGTTTAATGGTAAATTCCTCAAAGGCAATACTTGTGTTGTATGCAGAAAAGGTGAACCGGAGGTGTATGAGGGGGCAGCGGGTGAAGTGGAAAGAAACACAACCTCATGTAGAAACAGCTGCAAGACAAGCAGATAGGGCATAGTGTAGAACACAATCCCACAAACATATGAATTTGGAAATATGCGAGACAAATGTATAGATACGGCACCATCACATACCCATAGATGGGTCCTGATGGAACTGGCCGTAACAAACGTAACATGCCTGGATGCATAATAGCCTACCCAGCATACCCTCCACAACACACAACCTGCCGCCATACCAGAATGTCCACCAAATCCAGCCGTCCACTGGTTTGTTGCAGAAACAGCTACACACAGTGACCCCTACGCATATGTAGTAGGTATTGTCACCCTAGGAAGTGTCAGGATTGCAAACCATCTATCCCCTGCAGGTAAAACCCCCTGCACATTTTCGTGAAGCCACAAAAATCTTCGTTATCTAACTTGTTTTGGTCTTGACCAATTTTTGGGATATCCCTCACAGGATGACCAACTTGTGTAAATAGTAGAATGGGTATGACGACATGATGTCCAATCCAGTAGATATCTGGACACAAGTCAGAACATGCAGTGGAGGTCCATGACACTGTCCAGCCCTAAGTGGGCATGCATAACCTATCACCCAGGATAAAATACCTTCCCCTGACGCACGTGTCCAGACACAAATAGGAGGGAGAATATAATGCACACATTTGCAAAGTGGAAAACGGCATGAGGGTGAGGAAGACACTACGTAAACAGGTCAACCCTGATCAAGTGTGAGGGATACTGACTGTGTGCAGTCGTGACTGACCATACCTGTCAACCTGTGTGAGCAAGATATCTGGACAGAGCCGTGAATATAAGTGAGACAAAGGTCCAAAATCAGGGACAATCTGTAAACATATCTCTTAGAAACATAGAGTTTGACAGAATAACAGTTTGCACATTGGCATTAATGTCTGGAGTATGAAGCCTGAAACCCAACTGTCTGTCAGCATGTTCCAACTGCAGTCTTTAATGCTGAGCTACTGCTGTGCCAGAACACAACAGCATATTACAGAGGTCCGTGCCATACCACTCAACTGTCCGGATATTCGCAGAATGACTAGGGTCACCACCTGTCCCACTTTGTGAGTAACAATCCCTCTGTAGGCAGTTGTGTCCTGTGAAAAAAATCAAGACGTAGCAAATGTCCTGAGAGTTTATTTCCTAATTTACTTTAATAGTCGCATAAAATGGTTATTTTATATATGAATCCTCAATATATGTGAAGTATCATAAGTAATTCAAATGTTACTAGAATAAGCTATTATATGTACAAAAAAGGTTAAAGTTCAGTACTATGCACAGCTGTAGGTATGTTTTGTCCTGGAAAATCTGACATCTCTACAGAACATGTCCCACTTTGGGCAGTCGAAAAGGTGGCAACCCTAAGAATGACCACAGGTTCGCCTCATAGTGTTGGTGTGTGCCTCCGACAATCTGCACCAGTGTGGTAAATAGCTGAGGATTGATGTCACTAAATAATGAGAAATATCCTGAGTATAAGACTCCACAACCTGCAGAAAAGTCATGCTAATGCAAAACCTAGCATTCTATCAATGTTGTAAGCTTGTAAGAGCAATCGTTAAAATGTGTCCCTAATTGTCCCCCCATCGTGTAGGTTTTGTGCAGGTTCGGTGCTCTAAGAAGTTGAGAGGTATGGTCCGTACATATTTACAGGAACAGGCCTTCACACTTGTGTAATGTACAACTGCATACCTGTAGTCACTTCATGTCCAAAACTAATAATCCCCGTATGACTGTATACAGGTAATAGTCAAACGTGAATGGGAACACCCCTCACTGTGGAGTATGGACTGTAACAACCCCACCCATAATATGTAATGCCAACAGAATAAGCTGCTGATAGGTGCCCAAACACCTGTGTCTATAAACACAGGTAAAACTTTAAAATAGGGAGATAATCCCTATCCATATGCTTTGTCTGACATTTGACCTCGGCCAGGGAAGTTCCGTTCACCAGGTGGACAAGCCTAAACCCAGATCACTACATGAACACCCTGACAATAAAAGACCTGTATGTGGCTGGACTATATGCCTTGGTGTTCTGCATATCCTCGGAGTGATTAACAATGCAGTCGGAGTCCACAGCAGTAGGCAATAGGGAATGTGTAATATGTAGTACCGCCTTTTTCCCAGCAGGAGAATGGATGCCTGTGTCATAGGTGAAGCGGTGAGGCGTATGTTGATGTAGCTAAGTACTATGGGTATGCATATCAATGAGGGAGAACACCATTAGAATAGTGGTTCCGGTATCCGGCCAACGTGAATGCAGTCCCGGTTGACCTACGACCACTGCACATATAACTTGAAAGTGTAATGAAAGCGTTCGTGCAGTACACACATTTAAATATGTAAAGGTGAACATGTGTTTCACAGTAGTCTGTAAACTGGAATACAGGTATGTAACTGTTACGGTCAGAATTATGAAAGTTGACGGAAGCACAATTATCTATGAAACATATGTAACCCACAATAAGGATATGCAAGTGCGCATGTGTAATCCACTCACAGAATAGAAAATGAATGGTGTTTTCCCCACGTTCTATGTACATGGCTCATACCTGTTAAACCCGTAAAGTACGAAACTGGACAAAGCCATGACAACAACTGGTACAAATAGGGACAATCCCCAGATATTGCCCTAACAAACATAGAAAGTGGATAGAATAACAGGTGTGTCACTAGCATGGATTTTCTGAAGGGTATGAAGTCGTAACCTGAAATGTTTGTCATTATTTACCAACGTCAGTCTTTAATGATATGCCACTAACTTGCCAGATAGACACAAGGTTATGAAAAATGGACCACAAATAGGGACAATCCCCAGATATTGCCTAACAAACATAGAAAGTGGATAGAATAACAGGTGTGTCACTAGCATGGATTCTCTGAAGGGTATGAAGTCGTAACCTGAAATGTTTGTCATTATTTACCAACGTCAGTCTTTAATGATATGCCACTAACTTGCCAGATAGACACAAGGTTATGAAAAATGGAGCAAAGATAAGAGGCAAACAGCTGTACATGCAGCAGAAATCTGTACAGTTGAAAGGTATGATATGGATATATATATATATATATATATATATATATATATATATATATATATATATATATATATATATATATATATATATATACACATATATCCACAGACATAATCCAAAGCAAATGCAAATTATGAGATGAGGAATGTACAGACATATGTATATATGTACAGATATATATATCTATACACACATAATACATGAATATATATATATATATATATATATATATATATATATATATATACACAACAAACATATGTCCCTGTACATATAACACATGTACATAAATAGGTCACGGTATAGCTAATATGGATAGACAGGCAGACATGCATGAAAGGAGAATACACCGATGTTTTCCAAACCATTTCCCGGAAAGTACCAGTGTGACAGGGCCTACAAGTTCTACACGTTAAACATGAATATAGGTGTCCTTTACAGGACCCCAAAAATTGATCTGTACGAAGTGCGAACTGTCATTGATGCGAAAGACGTCACAGCTGCAACTACGATATAGCTGCACATGCAACAGTAGCAGGTGCAAGGGTAATAACACATGGGTCGATTGAATGTATGACATACGAGCTGATATTCACAGAGTGGGGAGTGCTCGGAAGTGTCCTCACACTTTATTATCGCTCACATTAAACATGTCTAATGGGTACTGTCGAGGTGTGTCAGGTATGGGAATCATGGGTATGAAGAATTGGGCCAAGGTGTTGGTTGGTACAGATCTATTAGGTACGCCCCATGGGAGTGATCAATATACCTATGTGGGTATAGCACATGCCTATATTCACCAAAAAGGTGCAACCCATCCACTGGATATTGTGTAAACCATTGGGGGAAGATGTAGGGACCTATATCAGTGTCATGTAGGCGATTATCATGGATGGACACGCATACGACCAAGATGGTAACCATACCTGCCAGAATGTCAGAATAAGACAGCTGGACTAAGGCATAGTACACGACAGACAAATAGGGACTATATTAAATATACCTCAGACAAAGTCAGACCGTTGATAGAGTAATTGCGTAGTCGGGAATACGAATGTTATGAGAGTTAGTAATCATGAAATAGAAATGTCAGTCATGATTACCTAACCGCACAGTCTGTCATGGCTTGCCAGCAATCTATCAGAAAGGCACATTATCATGACAAATGTAACAGAATCATAGGTTAAACCCCAGGGCGTATACCCATAATGTGTACAGGTGAGAGGTATGAAGGTAACCCGTCCTAATGAAATGTACAGAAATAGTGATACTAGGTGGACAGGTGAGAAGAAAGACATCAGGACAAATGACAAGACATGTACAAGTCATAAGCATGTTTGTCCACAAATGTGAATTGCAACGTATGGCCTGTGAAAATCAATGTGGAAGGTTAATAGACTCAAACGACATGTGTCCCTCAGGGTGTCATGCAGTATCACCGATACAGTGTCCAGTCCACCATACTCGTACGTGAGCTCTGCCACTGACGGAAAGCACAAATACCGGCCTACACATAAGGTACATGATGGAATAAGTAGTGTGGATAAGCACCTGTTGGTCTGTGTGTGGAATATAACCCAGTGGGTGGGTGTGTCCTGCAATAGGAATGTAATGGTAACTGGCCTGTGATGGTGCCATGTATTGTGTGTATTGGCGTAAATGTACGAATGTGCAGATGTATGCCTCCTATGTGTTGTGTGTTCCTCTCACAATCTGTACCTGTCTGCCAAATACTTGAGAACTGACATCATTAAATAATGATAAACATATGTGTTTAAGACCCCAAATCCCTCAGAAAGGTCATACTAATGCAAAAGCTATAATACTGCCAACTGTCTACGTTTGTAAGAGCAATATGTAGAATCTGCCCCTATCTGTCCCCCCATCATGTTAGGCTTTGTACAGATGTTTTGCACTAGGAGGTTGATAGGTATGATCAGAAACAGATACATGTCTGAGGAAACAGCATTATCGACCGCAAGATAACGCAGAAGGTATGAAAAGCGCTGCAGTAGGAAGTTCATCTGCAGGTATGTGCTGACATGTCAAATAACACAGCAGTCTACAAGAAGTACCTATAGGGTGTCACCTTTACCAGTGATGACAGTGGGACATACCCACAGCCATGCATACACCAAAAATAGACATAGCACACAGCAAAGCCTAGGCCATGATACACGACGCCTTCGGCATTTATGGATTGAGTGAGAGTACAGCAAGGAAAGATGACTGCCAGGCTATTCAGCAAACACCCACAGGGGTGTGCAAGACCA